>NC_057797.1:89142066-89392093 GCF_018294505.1 Triticum aestivum
CTGGCTTGCTGCAGTTAAACTCCACTACCCCTTTGTTGATACCGATGTTTATGTAGTTAGTTCTGATGTATGTCTTGCTGGGTACATTTGTACTCACGTTTGCTTAATTTATGTTTTGCAGAGAGACTTCAGTCTCGCTAGTAGTTCCATGTGGACTTCGACGTTTAGCTTGGTACCTCAGCTACGATCTTGTGCCCTCGGCAGGATCTGGTAGATAGTCAGGCTTCTTAGTCTTTTTCATTTGTAGATGTCTATACCCAGATATGTTAAACTTCCGCATGTTCCTTGATTTGTATGCTCTGAATGATGGGTCATGAGACCCATGTTTGTAATATCTCGCTCCTCGGAGCCTAATGAATAAATACTTGAGTCGTAGAGTTATGTTGTGATGCCATGTTGTATTTACCCATATCGAGCATATTGTGTGTATGATTGAAATGCTTGGTATGTGTGGGATCCGACAATCTAGTTGTTTATCCTTGGCAGCCTTTCTTATGGGGAAATGTAGTCTAGTGCTTCCATGAGCCATAGTAGTCCG
Organism: Triticum aestivum; assembly: GCF_018294505.1. Classification (NCBI taxonomy): domain Eukaryota; kingdom Viridiplantae; phylum Streptophyta; class Magnoliopsida; order Poales; family Poaceae; genus Triticum; species Triticum aestivum. The sequence goes on from NC_057797.1 coordinate 89,142,605, forward strand.
CTACAGCACGGTTCACCGGAGTCCTGCTAGCCCAGATGATGCGGAGCATCCCATGACCTGTTGGGGAACGTAGCAGAATTTTAAAATTTTCTACGCATCACCAAGATCAATCTATGGAGTCATCTAGAAACGAGGGAGAGGGGAGTGCATCTACATACACTTGTAGATCGCAAGCGGAAGCGTTCAAGAGAACAGGGTTGATGGAGTCGTACTCGTCGTGATCCAAATTACCGATGACCTAGCGCTGAACGGACGGCACCTCCGCGTTCAACACACGTACGGTTGGGAAGACGTCTCCTCCAAATTGATCAAGCAAGGGGGAAGGAGAGGTTGATGGAGATCCAGCAGCACGACGACGTGGTGGTGGAAGCAACGGTGATCTCGGCAGGGCTTCTCCAAGCTCAGGGAGAGGGTAAAGTGTCACGGGAGGGAGAGGGAGGCGCCAGGGGCTAGGGTGCGGCTTCCTCCTCCCTCCCCCCCACTATATATAGGACCCCCAGGGGGGCACCGGCCCTAGGAGATGCAATCTCCAAGGGGGGCGGCGGCCAAGGGGGTGGAGTGCCCCCCAAGCCAAGTGGGGCGCCCCCCACCTCTAGGGTTTCCAACCATAGGTGCAGGGGGAAGCCCATGGGGGACGCACCAGCCCACTAGGGGCTGGTTCCCCTCCCACTTCATCCCATGGGGCCCTCCGGGATAGGTGGACCCCCGGGACCATTCCGGTGGTCCCGGTACAATACCGATTACCTCCGAAACTTTCCCGATGGCCGAAACTTGACTTCCTATATATAAATCTTCACCTCTGGACCATTCCGGTACTCCTCGTGACATCCGGGATCTCATCCGGGACTCCAAACAACTTTTGGGTTACCGTATACTAATATCTCAACAACCCTAGCGTCACCGAACCTTAAGTGTGTAGACCCTACGGGTTCGGGAGACACGCAGACATGACCGAGACGACTCACCGGTTAATAACCAACAACGGGATCTGGATACCCATGTTGGCTCCCACATGCTCCTCGATGATCTCATCGGATGAACCATGATGTCGAGGATTCAATCGATCCCGTATACAATTCCCTTTGTCAATCGGTACGTTACTTGCCCGAGACTCGATTGTCGGTATCCCAATACCTCGTTCAATCTCGTTGCCGGCAAGTCACTTTACTCGTACCGTAATGCATGATCCCGTGATCAACCACTTGGTCACATTGAGCTCATTATGATGTTGCATTACCGAGTGGGCCCAGAGATACCTCTCCGTCATACGGAGTGACAAATCCCAGTCTCGATTCGTGCCAACCCAACAGACACTTTCGGAGATACCCGTAGTGTACCTTTATAGTCACCCAGTTACGTTGTGACGTTTGGCACACCCAAAGCACTCCTACGGTATCCGGGAGTTGCACAATCTCATGGTCTAAGGAAATGATACTTGACATTCGGAAAAGCTATAGCAAACGAACTACACGATCTTTGAGCTATGCTTAGGATTGGGTCTTGTCCATCACATCATTCTCCTAATGATGTGATCCCATTATCAATGACATCCAATGTCCATAGTCAGGAAACCATGACTATCTTTTGATCAACGAGCTAGTCAACTAGAGGCTCACTAGGGACGTGTTGTGGTCTATGTATTCACACATGTATTACGATTTCCGGATAACACAATTATAGCATGAACAATAGACAATTATCATGAACAAGGAAATATAATAATAACCATTTTATTATTGCCTCTAGGGCATATTTCCAACAGTCTCCCACTTGCACTAGAGTCAATAGTCTAGTTACATTGTGATGAATCGAACACCCATAGAGTTCTGGTGTTGATCATGTTTTGCTCTAGGGAGAGGTTTAGTCAACGGATCTGCCACATTCAGGTCCGTATGTACTTTACAAATATCTATGTCTCCATTTTGAACACTTTCACGAATGGAGTTGAAGCGACGCTTGATATGCCTGGTCTTCCTGTGAAACCTGGGCTCCTTGGCAAGGGCAATAGCTCCAGTGTTGTCACAGAAGAGAGTCATCGGGCCCGACGCATTGGGTATGACTCCTAGGTCGGTAATGAACTCCTTCACCCAGATTGCTTCTTGTGCTGCCTCCGAGGCTGCCATGTACTCCGCTTCACATGTAGATCCCGCCACAACGCTTTGCTTGCAACTGCACCAGCTTACTGCCCCACCATTCAAAATATACACGTATCCGGTTTGTGACTTAGAGTCATCCAGATCTGTGTCGAAGCTAGCATCGACGTAACCCTTTACGACGAGCTCTTCGTCACCTCCATAAATGAGAAACATATCCTTAGTCCTCTTCAGGTACTTCAGGATATTCTTGACCGCTGTCCAGTGTTCCATGCCGGGATTACTTTGGTACCTTCCTACCAAACTTACGGCAAGGTTTACATCAGGTCTGGTACACAGCATAGCATACATGATAGACCATATGGCCGAGGCATAGGGGACGACACTCATCTTTTCTCTATCTTCTGCCGTGGTCGGGCATTGAGCCGTGCTCAATCTCGTACCTTGCAACACAGGCAAGAACCCCTTCTTTGACTGATCCATATTGAACTTCTTCAATATCTTGTCAAGGTACGTACTCTGTGAAAGACCAATGAGGCGTCTCGATCTATCTCTATAGATCTTGATGCCTAATATGTAAGCAGCTTCTCCAAGATCCTTCATTGAAAAACACTTGTTCAAGTAGGCCTTTATGCTTTCCAAGAATTCTATATCATTTCCCATCAACAGTATGTCATCCACATACAATATGAGAAATGCTACAGAGCTCCCACTCACTTTCTTGTAAATGCAGGCTTCTCCATAAGTCTGCGTAAACCCAAACGCTTTGATCATCTCATCAAAACGAATGTTCCAACTCCGAGATGCTTGCACCAGCCCATAGATCGAGCGTTGGAGCTTGCACACCTTGTCAGCATTCTTAGGATCGACAAAACCTTCCGGCTGCATCATATACAATTCTTCCTTAAGGAAACCATTAAGGAATGTCGTTTTGACGTCCATTTGCCATATCTCATAATCATAGAATGCGGTAATTGCTAACATGATCCGGACAGACTTCAGCTTCGCTACGGGTGAGAAAGTCTCATCATAGTCAACCCCTTGAACTTGTCGATAACCCTTAGGGACAAGCCGAGCTTTATAGATGATTACATTACCATCCGCGTCTGTCTTCTTCTTAAAGATCCATTTATTTTCTATGGCTTGCCGATCATCGGGCAAGTCAGTCAAAGTCCATACTTCATTTTCATACATGGATCCTATCTCGGATTTCATGGCTTCCAGCCATTTGTCGGAATCTAGGCCCGCCATCGCTTCCTCACAGTTTGAAGGTTCATCGTTGTCTAACAACATGATTTCCAGGACAGGGTTGCCGTACCACTCTGGTGCGGAACGTGTCCTTGTGGACCTACGAAGTTTAGTAGCAACTTGATCTGAAGTTTCATGATCATCATCATTAACTTCCTCTCTAGTTAGTGCAGGCACCTCAGGAACATTTTCTTGAGTTGCGCCACTTACCGGTTCAAGAGGTAATACTTCATCGAGTTCTACTTTCCTCCCACTTACTTCTTTCGAGAGAAACTCTTTCTCTAGAAAGGATCCATTCTTGGCAACAAAGATCTTGCCTTCGGATATGAGGTAGAAGGTATACCCAATAGTTTCTTTGGGGTATCCTATGAAGACACATTTTTCTGACTTGGGTTCGAGATTTTCAGGTTGAAGTTTCTTGACATAAGCATCACATCCCCAAACTTTTAGAAACGACAGCTTAGGTTTCATCCCAAACCATAATTCATATGGTGTCGTCTCAACGGATTTCGACGGAGCCCTATTTAAAGTGAATGCGGCAGTCTCTAAAGCATAGCCCCAAAATGACAGCGGTAGATCGGTAAGAGACATCATAGATCGCACCATATCCAATAGAGTGTGATTATGACGTTCGGACACACCATTACGCTGAGGTGTTCCAGGCGGCGTGAGTTGTGAAACTATTCCACATTTCCTTAAGTGCGTGCCAAATTCGTGACTCAAGTATTCTCCCCCACAATCTGAACGCAAGAACTTGATTTTTCTGTCACGTTGATTCTCAACCTCACTCTGAAATTCCTTGAACTTTTCAAAGGTCTCAGACTTGTGTTTCATTAAGTAGACATACCCATATCTACTCAAGTCATCAGTGAGGGTGAGAACATAACGATAGCCACCGCGAGCCTCAACACTCATTGGACCGCACACATCAGTATGTATGATTTCCAATAAGTTGGTTGCTTGCTCCATTGTTCCTGAGAACGGAGTCTTGGTCATTTTACCCATGAGGCATGGTTCGCACGTGTCAAATGATTCGTAATCAAGAGACTCCAAAAGTCCATCTGCATGGAGCTTCTTCATGCGTTTGACACCTATGTGACCAAGGCGGCAGTGCCACAAGTATGTGGGACTATCATTATCAACCTTACATCTTTTGGTATTCACACTATGAATATGTGTAACATTACGCTCGAGATTCATTAAGAATAAACCATTCACCAGCGGAGCATGACCATAAAACATATCTCTCATATAAATAGAACAACCATTATTCTCGGATTTAAATGAGTAGCCATCTCGAATTAAACGAGATCCTGATACAATGTTCATGCTCAAAGCTGGCACTAAATAACAATTATTGAGGTTTAAAACTAATCCCGTAGGTAAATGTAGAGGCAGCGTGCCGACGGCGATCACATCGACCTTGGAACCATTCCCGACGCGCATCGTCACCTCGTCCTTCGCCAGTCTCCGCTTATTCCGCAGCTCCTGCTTTGAGTTACAAATGTGAGCAACCGCACCGGTATCAAATACCCAGGAGCTACTACGAGTACTGGTAAGGTACACATCAATTACATGTATATCACATATACCTTTAGTGTTGCCGGCCTTCTTGTCCGCTAAGTATTTGGGGCAGTTCCGCTTCCAGTGACCACTTCCCTTGCAATAAAAACACTCAGTCTCAGGCTTGGGTCCATTCTTTGACTTCTTCCCGGCAGCTTGCTTACCGGGCGCGGCAACTCCCTTGTCGTCCTTCTTGAAGTTCTTTTTACCCTTGCCTTTCTTGAACTTAGTGGTTTTATTCACCATCAACACTTGATGTTCCTTTTTGATTTCCACCTCCGCTGATTTCAGCATTGAATGTACCTCAGGAATGGTCTTTTCCATCCCCTGCATATTGAAGTTCATCACAAAGCTCTTTTAGCTCGGTGGAAGCGACTGAAGGATTCTGTCAATGACCGCGTCATCCGGGAGATTAACTCCCAGCTGAGTCAAGCGGTTATGCAACCCAGACATTTTGAGTATGTGCTCACTGACAGAACTATTTTCCTCCATCTTACAACTGAAGAACTTGTCGGAGACTTCATATCTCTCGACCCCGGCATGAGCTTGGAAAACCATTTTCAGCTCTTTGAACATCTCATATGCTCCGTGTCACTCAAAACGCTTTTGGAGCCCCGGTTCTAAGCTGTAAAGCATGCCGCACTGAATGAGGGAGTAATCATCAGCACGTGACTGCCAAGCGTTCATAACGTCTTGGTTCTATGGGAAGGGTGCGTCACCTAGCGGTGCTTCTAGGACATAATCTTTCTTGGCAGCTATGAGGATGATCCTCAGGTTCCGGACCCAGTCCGTATAGTTGCTGCCATCATCTTTTAGCTTGATTTTCTCTAGGAACGCGTTGAAGTTGAGGGCAACATTAGCGTGGGCCATTTGATCTACAAGACATAATGTAAAGATTTTAGACTAAGTTCATGATAATTAAGTTCATCTAATCAAATTATTCAATGAACTCCCACTCAGATAGACATCCCTCTAGTCATCTAAGTGAAAAATGATCCGAGTCAACTAGGCCGTGTCCAATCATCACGTGAGACGGACTAGTCAACATCGGTGAACATCTTCATGTTGATCGTATCTTCTATATGACTCATGCTCGACCTTTCGGTCTTCCGTGTTCCGAGGCCATGTATGTACATGCTAGGCTCGTCAAGTCAACCTAAGTGTATTGTGTGTGAAAATCTGGCTTACACCCGTTGTATTCGAATGTTAGAATCTATCACACCCGATCATCACGTGGTGCTTCGAAACAACGAACCTTCGCAACGGTGCACAGTTAGGGGGAACACTTTCTTGAAATTATTACGAGGGATCATCTTATTTAAGCTACCGTCGTTCTAAGCAAATAAGATGTAAAACATGATAAACATCACATGCAATCAAATAGTGACATGATAAGGCCAATATCATTTGCTCCTTTTGATCTCCATCTTCGAGGCTCCATGATCATCATTGTCACCGGCATGACACCACGATCTCCATCATCGTGTCTTCTTGAAGTTGTCTCGTCATCTATTATTTCTACTACTATGGCTAACGCTTTAGCAATAAGGTAAAGTAATTACATGACGTTTATGTTGACACGCAGGTCATAAATAAATTAAGACAACTCCTATGGCTCCTGCCGGTTGTCATACTCATCGACATGCAAGTCGTGATTCCTATTACAAGAACATGATCAATCTCATACATCACATATATCATTCATCACATCCTTTTGGCCATATCACATCACACGGCACATGCTGCAAAAACAAGTTAGACGTCCTCTAATTGTTGTTGCAAGTTTTTACGTGGTTGCTATAGGTTTCTAGCAAGAACGTTTCTTACCTACGCCAAAACCACAACGTGATATGCCAATTTCTATTTACCCTTCATAAGGACCCTTTTCATCGAATCCGATCCGACTAAAGTGGGAGAGACAGACACCCGCCAGCCACCTTATGCAACTAGTGCATCTCAATCGGTGGAACCAGTCTCACGTAAGCGTACGTGTAAGGTCGGTCCGGGCCGCTTCATCCCACGATGCCGCCAAATCAAGATAAGACTAGTAACGGCAAGTAAATTGACAATATCGACGCCCACAACTGCTTTGTGTTCTACTCGTGCATAGAAACTACGCATAGACCTGGCTCATGATGCCACTATTGGGGAACATAGCAGAATTTTAAAATTTTCTACACATCACCAAGATCAATCTATGGAGTCATCTAGCAACGAGGGAGAGGGGAGTGCATCTACATACCCTTGTAGATCGCGAGCGGAAGCGTTCAAGAGAACGGGGTTGATGGAGTCGTACTCGTCGTGATCCAAATCACCGATGACCAAGTGCCGAACGGACGGCACCTCCGCGTTCAACACACGTACGGTTGGGAAGACGTCTCCTCCAACTTGATCTAGCAAGGGGGAAGGAGAGGTTGATGGAGATCCAGCAGCACGACGGCATGGTGGTGGAAGCAACTGTGATCTCGGTAGGGCTTCGCCAAGCTCAGGGAGAGGGAGAAGTGTCACGGGAGGGAGAGGGAGGCGCCAGGGGCTAGGGTGCGGCTGCCCTCCCTCCCCCCACTATATATAGGACCCCCAGGGGGCCGGCCCTAGGAGATGCAATCTCCAAGGGGGCGGCGACCAAGGGGGTGGAGTGCCTCCCAAGCCAAGTGGGGCGCCCCCCACCCCTAGGGTTTCCAACCCTAGGCGCAGGGGAGGCCCATGGGGGGCGCACCAGCCCACTAGGGGATGGTTCCCCTCCCAATTCAGCCCATGGGGCCCATTGGGATAGGTGGCCCCACCCGGTGGACCCCCGGGACCATTTCGGTGGTCCCGGTACAATACCGATTACCCCCGAAACTTTCCTGATGGCCGAAACTTGACTTCCTATATATAAATCTTCACCTCCGGACCATTCCGGAACTCCTAGTGGTGTCCGGGATCTCATCCGGGACTCCGAACAACTTTCGGGTTACCGTATACTAATATCTCAACAACCCTAGCGTCACCGAACCTTAAGTGTGTAGACCCTACGGGTTCGGGAGACACGCAGACATGACCGAGACGACTCTCCGATCAATAACCAACAGCGGGATCTGGATACCCATGTTGGCTCCCACATGCTCCTCGATGATCTCATCGGATGAACCACGATGTCGAGGATTCAATCAATCCCGTATACAATTCCCTTTGTCAATCGGTACGTTACTTGCCCGAGACTCGATCGTCGGTATCCCAATACCTCGTTCAATCTCATTGCCGGCAAGTCACTTTACTCGTACCATAATGCATGATCCCGTGATCAACCACTTGGTCACATTGAGCTCATTATGATGATGCATTACCGAGTGGGCCCAGAGATACCTCTCCGTCATACGGAGTGACAAATCCCAGTCTCGATTTGTGCCAACCCAACAGACACTTTTGGAGATACCCGTAGTGTACCTTTATAGTCACCCAATTATGTTGTGACGTTTGGCACACCCAAAGTACTCCTACAGTATCTGGGAGTTGCACAATCTCATGGTCTAAGGAAATGATACTTGACATTCGGAAAAGCTATAGCAAACGAACTACACGATCTTTGAGCTATGCATAGGATTGGGTCTTGTCCATCACATCATTCTCCTAATGATGTGATCCCGTTATCAATGACATCCAATGTCCATAGTCAGGAAACCATGACTATCTTTTGATCAACGAGCTAGTCAACTAGAGGCTCACTAGGGACGTGTTGTGGTCTATGTATTCACACATGTATTACGATTTCCTGATAACACAATTGTAGCATGAACAATAGACAATTATCATGAACAAGGAAATATAATAATAACCATTTTATTATTGCCTCTAGGGCATATTTCCAACACGACCATCCCCATGGATGCCACCTCAACTATCCAAGCTCCAAGTGGACCAATGACAAGGGCTAGGGCACGTGCTATTCAATCCGAGGTGACATCACTCCTACTTGAGTTTTCCCCCTCTTCAAGTGAGACATGGCTACTGCCTAAGTCCGAGATACTATGTGTCATCAGGTACAACACTCAAGACTCAGAGCCGAGGACTGTAGAAGAAGAGACAGGTGTCAACACTCTGGACAGCCCGAAACTTCCGGCCAGAGCCCGGAACTTCCGCCCCCCGGACCTTCCGGCCGACCCGGAGCTTCCGGCCGCCGATGACTTCGACCAGCCCAGGCGTGCCAACTCTCGGGTTAGCCCGGACCCCATCTCGGACCTTCCAGCGCCCGGAACCTCCGGCCTTCCCGGACCTTCCGGCCCCCGGATGCCAGCACATCTCCACCGCGCCAACTCTCTGGTTAGGCCGGACCCTCCCCGGAACCTCTGGTGCCCGGAACTTCCGGCCCTGCCTACGCGCAGCCACTTGGGCCGAGGCCCATGTACCCTTTTGTCACCTAGACTATATATACTCTACCCCGTACGACTTTCTAGGGTTAGCGTTGGTTTAGCTCATACTTAGAGATAGAGCTTCGCTCATCCACATCGGATCTACTCCTCGTGAGAGACCGCGGCCTCTTCGGAGAAGATCCCTTTGGATTCAAGCCCCCTTTCTAAGGGAAGATCCCCCCGTGGATTCAAGACCTCCTCACGGAGAAGAATCGTCTACCCTTGTATCGTCCTTAGTTGTCCGTGGATTCGTGTATCATTCTATGTACCCGAGGATCTAGCACATGTGTGACTTGTTCTTGTTAGTTTGAGTGTTCCTCTTGTGTTTCCCCTTGTGTTTTCCCTCATTTCCCTCCTCGTGTTCTTCGCGTTCTTCGCGGGATCCGCTCCTTTCGTGAAAGATCGGGCGATTAGGGTTCCACCCTACATCAGCAGCACTACTACTCAGGACACTTGACTGGCCGGCATGTGTTTCACTTCGTTCCTGTGTCTGTCCCTTCGGGGAAATGTCACGCGGTGACATCTGGAGTCCTGCCTAGCCTGCTACAGCCCGGTTTTCTGGAGTCCTGTTACCCCAGTGCTACAGCCCGGATTCACACGCTGCTGACCGACATGCTCGATGTGATTCATGTATGCCTGTCCCCATAGGTTGGTGCCGCTTTGGGTTCACGACTAGCCATGTCGGCCCGGGTTCTCTGTCATATGGGTGCTAGCGACACTATCATATACGTGAGCCAAAAGGCGCAAACGGTCCCAGGCCATGGTAAGGCGACACCCGTGGGAATACCGTGTGAGGCCGCAAAGTGATATGAGGTGTTACCGGCTAGATCGATGTGACTTGGAACCGGGGTCCTGACACGGGGACGAGTAGGGCGTGCAAACGGAGTGGGATTGCTGGCTTGCCTGGTAGATAAATGGCTGCAAGCCCCCAAAGAGTTCTCGAGTACTATGCGAGACCCACTAGATGTCATGTCTACTAGACTCATATCGTAGGCCCGACGGTACAGCTTCTGCCTGTTCGCACGCCATGCCGGCGCGTGGATGTAACTTAACTTAATTCCCTCAACCGTTGCGCCTCCCATGACCTTCGCCTCCCTCACGCGGTCGCGCCCTTTGAGACTTCGACTGGCTATAAATGAGCAATTTTTTGCCTACTCCGCATGCATGATACTTCCTCTGGTCCTTTTTACTTACTGTTTGCAAAGTTTTTGACCAAATTTATACTAAAAATATCAATATCTACAATACTGATTATAATGAGTATAAAAACTACGTTTTATAATGAGTATAAAAATATTGATTTGACATTGTGAATGTTGATGTACATTTTTCTATAAGTTTGGTCAAAGTAGAGGTACATTTACTTCAGATAAAACTTAAACGCACAATGCAGACTAGTTCCTCCATCCAGGCGCGTGCCATGTCCTATCTAGTCATCACAACAAGGTTAACTATTAGAGTACCACTACCTCCCTTCTACTCTTACCAAGATAGAGGCGGTGGAATAGTTTTTGTAGTGGTTTCTAGAGTCTGGACTCCATCTTCGGGAACCTTCGCCGCCGCCGGCAAGAATGCAAGGAGATGAACCAGAAAGGAAATGAGGCTGGAATGAGTAGTTCCATATTTTATACAGTGGCAGAGGTGGGTAAATATCTGCTATACAGTACCTCCGGTGGCAAGGCCATGTCTCTATGCACACACATCTCAGCTGTTGGTTCCAAGTAGATCGAATGGCTCACATTGTCCAGAGGTAGACATACCATCATCACCAACTGAGATTTTTGTAGGAGTGGTCATGCATGCATGTGGTGTAATTAATGCATCGGTTTACACAAATTTTTGAGAAAAACGAGAGTACTAATTAAGTACTTCTGCAAACTACGGAATTAATTCCACCATTCATCATCTACCTTGGTTGAAGATATTTTCAAATTAAGCCCTTTAAACCGGAAAGGAGGGAGTACCACAGTGGCGGGGCTAGCGACCAATGACTAAGGGGGCCATGGCGTGTGTGGAGGGCCGGTTTCCTCACAAACTATATTTCTCTCAATATGTGACACCCAACTCAGAATTTTCTTCACAAAAAAATCCAAGAGCTGGGAGGGGGCATGGCCCCTGCAGTAATACACATAGCTCCGCCAATGGAGTACCACATTACCACCACTATGGCCAACCTTAATCATCGCATGAAATAATTTAGTGCACCTTGAAATCTGAACGCCTGCTTGACTCTCCTTCTCCCTCCAGCAGTCCCACCACTCCACCCCGTGTGGAATAAATCTGCATACATGACTCTTCTCCCCCGCGCTCATCCAATCTGTTGTGACCAGCAATATTTCCACCCCTTCCCTCACCCCTAATTTACTCCAACAAATATGCCCACGTACCTGCTTCAGTTACTTAACTCTAGGTGCATTGGGTCACTAACATGTGGGCCCAATAGGCATCTGGCCCACATGTTAGTGACTCAACTACACTTGCAGTTCAGCCAGTGAAGCTCAGTCCATATATTACGTAGGTGTGCCATTGCTCGCTATAAATACTGCGCCTCCCACGGCATTCAGGAGAATGCTCACATTCATCGCTATCTCCTCCCCCTCCCTCTCACGTCGACCACCATGGCATCCCCCCTCCCAAGCCCTAGGCACCCCTCGCTGCACCGCACGGACAGTCACGCATCACCGTTCCGTTCCTCGCTGCCACTAGTCGAGGAGGACGCATCGCCGTTCCGTTCCTCGCCACCACTAGTCGAGGAGGACGCATCGGCATTCTGCTCATTGTTGCGACGCGTCGAGGTGGACGCGTCGGCGTTCCCAATCTCGCCAGCACGCGCATCGGAGGACGCGTCGACTCCCCGCTACGAGGAGAATGCCGCGCCGCTCGCCGAGCCTCCCAGCCTTGAGGAGCTTTGGAAAGAAATGGATGTCGCCTTGGGGGAGGCTTTGCCTCCGGCAGAGCACGCCAAAATAGAGGCAGAGAAGAAGGCCGAGGAAGAGAAGCGCGCCGCAGGGCAAGCTGCATGGTAGGCCTATGTCGTGTTCGAGAGAGTCGGGCAATTGGCTCTTTGGCAAAAGTCTCGTGCGAGGGCCGTGAGGGTGGTGGAGGACGCCCGTGCCAAAGCCCTGAGTGCAGTCGGGCCCAAGCGCCTCATCTACGCTTGGCGGTACGTGGACCGGGTGCACGCTTCCAGCGAGGAGGAGTACCTGTTGGCGCCAGATCACCACACCGGTGAGATCGCGCTCGCCCGTCGACAAGCCGCCAATCAGCACCTCGCGAGTTGTGAGGCTGAGGAAGAGGCTGGGAAAAGGCCACGCACCAGGGCACTTGTGGCGCGCCGCAAGCGCTCCTGTGAGCGTCATGGATTCTATTAGGAATATAATTTAGTTTCGTAAGGCGATCACATTAGTTTTGGGACGCAAATGATAAATCCCGAACGTTCGGGAATTATTAGCATCCTTAATTAAGTATGTAAAAGGAAAAGTTTGGAAACCTTGTGTATCCGTACGCATTTTGTAAGTACGTGCATATGTCACATGCACTAACATTTTATCAGTTAAATCTTTGGTCAAAATTTAGCACAAATTACAATGGTGACGAATAAACCAGGACGGAGGTACTAGTAGTTTAGAAGCCCGAATAAATGAGTGAGGCGCCTTAATGTTACTCTCCACTGTGACTAGTCTTATGGGAAAAGCTGGGGAAGAGACGGCTTATTTTTTAAGCCGCCAAAAGAACTGGCCCTAGGAGTGGTAGCTAGGGATACTAGGAGTAGTAGCTAGTGATCGAGTGTGCGAGATGAACCGGAGAAAGTAAATGCAGAGAGATGAAATGCAAAAAAGACGGAGGGATGTGATGATTGCTTGTCCGTTTATTTTACCAGGCCACTTATTACTGGGAGTGGTTGGGTTTTGTGATATGACGGCTTTACTGTCGTGCCACGAGCGGGGTGAGACTCGCGTGCAGCGCCGCCCTCTACACTAGTACTACATCGGTCGTGGTTTATTAGTCCCCCATTGAATTTCAGTGAAGATTTAACTGACAAAATGTTAGTGCATGTCAACAAAAACTATATTGTTGGATTCGTATTTGAACATAGTTTTCAATGATATAATTTTAGGTGACATGCATCAGCATTTATCGCACTATATATAATGTTAGTTCAATTTTTTGGTCATACTAATCTATAGTAAGGTGCCTGTGCATTTCACGAAATAGTGAAATGCATTGATCGGGGAGTTGTTTATTTTGACAAAGGATGTGGGGGTCATCTCATGTGTAACGGGTATCGGTAGGTTTCTTCGGATATTATTTCATCTCTAGAGCTCACAAAAATCCGGGTGAAATAGATAAAAAAAAAGTATCTTTTGCAAACAAAAGCGTTCAAATGTTCAACCTGCATCCAAAACTTGTGAAGAAATAACACTTATTGTGCTTTGCAAGAAATGATCTTTAAGAATTAGTTTTTGAGTATCGATTGATATACATGTTGGCTACAGATGACATGGCACTTTCATATAGTCAATAGTTGGCTATACTATAAAGTATTAACCATGCCCTTATACACCTAGACGGAGGGATTAAATCAGGATGACTTGGAAGGGGGCAGAGGAGATGTAAGAAATGGTTCATCATAAGTCTTTCACCAGTACTGTAGTAAAAATTTCATACATGGAAGATTCTAGACTAAACCATAAATGGATACGCTTTTATTAATGCGTGATACTCCAATAGAGAAAGATCATGCATGGAAGTCTCCACATGCTTAGACAGCAGATTACATTGAGCGAAGAGTAATGGTCAACATTTAAGTTGGTAATGCATATGTCCAGGTGAACCTCCTTGGAGTCCCCGTGCACATCGTTGGGGTCAAATCATACCATGCGTCTTCCATGTCCACATCGGCGGGAAGGTCCCAGCTTGTCACAGTCCTAGTCAACTTGACGTAGCCAGTGTCGCCGCCCACGTACCTCTGAGGAGTAGTAACAGTGAGCACGCACCCGTACATCGACCTCGTGTCAGTGTCAGCATCAGCGGCATCGCCCCTGACGCACACTACAGAGACGGGGTGGCGGCCTGCGCGGGCCTCGTCGGTGCCCACGATCGAGAGGAAGACGTTGCCGTCCTCCTCTGAGACTAGCAGGCGATAGTGATCCTCCAGCGACTCCGGCATGGTGAACGGGTAGCACGTCTCGTACTTGATGTTCTCCACCAAGGGCCACTAGTGTTAGACGGATGGCTGCGTGTGGTGATGCACGAGGTCCGCCGGTGAACCCCAAAACGGCATCGGGCACTCATAGCAGTAGACGAAGGGCTCCTTGGAGGCATCGACCAGGCCGTCCATGAAACGGGAGTGGCTATAGGGGACGGTGCGCCAGTTGAATATGTGAGAAAGTTAATACGAGATTTAGTCTGAATAAGCACAAAATAAATCATGACGGCTATAACAAAGATTAAACTAATCATGTGGCTAGCATAGTAGATGAACAGATCGAATCTAGGACACAGACTAGAAACATGAATTCTACCACGACTTTGAACAAGAAGGACAGAAACACATACGGTGCAACGGGAGCAGCACCGTTGGCGTTGAGGTTGTCGCCCATGTCGTTGAGGAAGAGGTTGCCGAGGTCAGGGAAGAAGTTGTCGTTGGTGAAGTCGTCACTGCCAGCAGTCGCGAGAGTGCGCTCCCCAAATTTCAATAGCGCCCGCCGAATGGAGCGCAGGAGGGAGTGGCTGTACGGGACGTTGCGGCGACCGAATGGAGCGTAGGAGTAGCACACGAAGCAGTAGATGGTGCTCCTCCCTAGTCTCTATCTCTACTCTTATCTCTATCTCTACTACTCTTCTTTCTTTTTTATAATATACTACTTCCTCCGTTTCAGTTTACAAGTCCTGCGGGTATACCTAGGTTGCCAATTTTATCACCCTATATAAACTATATGACACAAAAATTATACCTTTTGAAAATAGAACACTTGAAGTTTATATTGGTATATTTTCTGTAATATATGACTTGTATTAGGTTGGTCAAATTGATGACCCAGGGGTACGCGCACGCCCTGTAAACTGAGAGAGAGGGAGTAGTAGCTGTCAAATCGAATAGTACTGCGCCGCCCGCTGCACGCCCGGCTAAACACACATCCTCGCCTCCATCAAACCCCTCTGTTAAAACCGCATGCAAACCGAGAAACCTACTCCGGCCCGCGGGAGGAAATTTGCCGGTTGCCGTTGGAGAATAATAGAGTCACTTCCAATCCATTTGAGTTAATTGCGTGTATGATTCTCCCTCTATAAAAAGTTAATTGCATATTTAATCTTGTATTCTAAGTACTCTGTGGGTTCCACTGTCAGTACAGTGTACATTACTTGCATTGAAGTTTGTAACTATTTTAGATTAGAATATACTAATCCTCCGGTGCTAGTAGTAGAGCAGAGTCTTGCTCCACTACTACTCTAGTCAAGCAAGTTAGGGCATAGTAGTAGGTACTGTAGGGAGTACCAGTACTGTGATCACTCAAGAAAGTTTTCTGGCATCGACATGACCCAACGCTGTTGGTACGTGTCTCATAAGTCAAGAGGCGTGTTGTAGTCATCATCACATGTCCACTTCCCGCAGCACATATTCACTTCTCCATCCTTGTCCGCACATAATCGTCCAATCTTCCATCCCCGCTAAGGCGCCTCCCCCCTCTTCCGAAACCCAAGCACTAACAATGGCAGAATCGAGCAGCGTTCGCCGAAAGAGTGGCTGGAATTCGCTCCCCACAGAGGTAATCAAGCTCATTATTTCACATGTGGACAATCTCAGTACCATGCCGCTCGCCACGTGCTCCTCGGGGTTGTACCATTTACTTAAAGCCCTCAGGCTGGAGCTTTTTAAGCCAGCTCCTTGCTTGCTGATGCCGCTTGATCTTCTGAAACAGCGTGTCATGCAGCATAACGATCATAGGGTGGCGAGCATCAACCCTCTTGACTGCGATCCGATCCCCGTCACCCTCAACTACATTAACGGTATGTACTGGGTCGGCATGAACACGTCTTGGATGGTGCTCGTCAACGGTGGCGGCAGCTGGATGCTCGTGGAGGTCTACACCTGGCGATTGATCCCCCTTCCTTCGATTAACACTGCACTGCTTTGGCACCGCGGCCCAGAATACTCGGAATCTTACAATAGCCAACATGATACCAAGTTTGATTTGCTCAAGGTTGTAATCTGCCAAGTGCCCACAAGATCTGCGAATTATAAAGACTTCAGGCAAATTGCGTTCTTCAACTGCAGTTTCGCCTATCTGACAGGTCACTGTGGTAAGTGGATAAATCTGCACGTCCATCGCAGGATCATACATCCTCCATGGCCCACTGATGCCATTGAACACAAGGGCTTCATTTACGCTGTCGACTCCTTCTATGGTTGGACGTATTGCTGGCCTACTCCAGTCATCGCTGCAAATGGATGTTACAATAGTATGTTACTTTCCTATGATACCATGATGGCTTGCTTATATACTATCAACATTTACTGAAAAAATATTCGTGCTCATAACATGTTGTTCTTAAGATTGACTACATTAAGAGCCCTTTTTTATTTGACTCCAACTTGATATGATGTTGTAGGCCGCCTAGTGTGCCTACCCTTCCTAATCCCAGAACCTTTCAAAGAAAATCGGCATGGCAGTTGTAGGTGGTTCCTGGCTCGATCAAACAACGGCGAATGATTGATGATCGTTCGCACGTACCAAACGTGTTGTTTCGCGGAATACAATCACAGTCACTGCAAGGTCTTTGAGTAGGATCCCAGCTTCTCTGGGCCTTCAGGAATTTTTGACTGGAGGCTGGTAAGTAGCCTTGGTACACGCTCTCTATTTCTCGGACTGAATTATCCGATTAACCAGGAGATAACCGACGGCAAGGATCGTGATGGCAGTGCGGTTTCATTCATCAGGAAAAACTTTGTGTACACAGCGTACCATGCATCTCTGCATGCACTGTCGGTGTTAAAACCGGCGGATCACGGGTAGGGGGTCCCGAACTGTGCGTCTAAGGCGGATGGTAACATGAGGCCGGGGACACGATGTTTACCCAGGTTCAGGCCCTCTTGATGCAGGTAATACCCTATGTCGTGCTTGATTGTTCTTGATAATATGAGTAGTACAAGAGTTGATCTACCACGAGATCGAAGAGGCTAAACCCTAGAAGCTAGCCTATGGTATGATTGGTGTTCTTGGTCGTACGGACTAAACCCTCCAGTTTATATAGACACCGGAGGGGACTAGGGTTACACAGAGTCGGTTACAAGGAAGGACATCTACATATCCGTATTGCCAAGCTTGCCTTCCACGCCAAGGAGAGTCCAATCCGGACACGGGACGAAGTCTTCAATCTTGTATCTTCATAGTCCAACAGTGCGGCCAAAGGATATAATCCGGCTGTCCGGATACCCCCTAATCCAGGACTCCCTCATGCACCATACCCTGATATGTGCCGCCACGCTCTGCAGCCCAAAGTAGGAGAGAGGGTCGCAAGTATCAGACTTCGACCTGCTGGTTGGAGTTTCCCCCGTCATGCACCCATCTGGTTCAAGCCGTCAGCCAATCTCCACATCTTAATAAATAGTAACGTCTAACTGAGCCAATTAGTTAGATGCGTACAGTTGGTGTAGTAGGATCTTTATTTAGTTTGATGCATACACTTGTTCTTTTTTGGTAGCCCTTTTGTAATGATGGCTGATGTTTGGTTTGGAAGAGAGAGTTGCGTCTTTACTCTTCTAGCCTGCTTACTGCTTCTGTTGCACCCCCCAGCCTGGTTGTTGCTGCTGCTGTTTTCAATGTACAATCAGTAGTATATTTCATGTGTTGGTTGAATAAATGTGTTGTTAGAACGACAAACACAATGTTTTGGAAGTCGTTGCACGGTCCGATCCTTTAGTGCCCCGTACCATATGTAGCGCATACTATTTTTCATAGGAACACATTTTCCACTTGTTGATAACATGCAACCCACTGATGAAGGCCCAATAGAGGAGCCCATAATTAACTAGAAGGGAGGCTCTCACATGAATCCGGCCCAGGTACATGCTCATGGTCCCCTAAACATAAATAAGTAAATAAATAAATAAAGCTAAATGCTCATGCACCAGTTCTTTATATTAACAATTTAACATGAGGATATTATTTCCTATGATAGTGCCGTTACATTCAGTCGATATAATTCTTAGGAAAAGATAGCGACCAGTCTTCTTTCTCCCACCATTTTCTTCCTGCAACCAGCAGACCCATGCAAATCATAGTCAATGTCGTAAATAGTACCGGTCCATTTTTATTTTTCAATAAGAATGTCCAACCCGGCCCAGCACAATGGCGACAACACTTTATCCTCTACCCTGGTGCGCTCACTGTGGCGCCGCCATCCAGCCCTGTCAATATAGTGATTCGGGAGAGGACTGTAGATGTGAATATGACAGTACGGACTCACCAGGTCCACTCCCGAACACAAGCAAAGCGCCTCTTTTACTACTCAGATGCACCCCTCATTTTTTACTCTAATCCACCCTGCCGATATCTGGGACCCACATCATTTTCAACGTATAGTCAATTAACCACAGAATTGCACAATTTTTTTACTATTTGTTCGGAGGAGCAAGCTATAAACTGGGTTGTGCAGTCTCTGTGGCCCGTCTAACAACATGACCAGCCCAGCAGTTTTTTCTTTGGGAAAATAGGTAGTCCACTATTTCTTTTTGAAAAATACCCAAGCTAGGCCTATTTGTTTTCTCCAACTTACTGGGCTGTAAATCTTTCAAGACGAGGAGGGATGCATTCCGGCCTGGCCAAAGAGTTTGGTTAGTATCTATTAAAAGTAAATGGGAAAATTAGTTTCTTTTTTTCTTTTTCTTCACTGATATTTTATAGTTCATTGGATTTTAACATGATATAGTACTAATTTAATTTTAAAATTTGTTTTAGTATGGCTAATAAATTTTGGATTAAGAATATTTTGTTCCCAGCAAAAAATTGCGAATTTTCAAAATTTTGCACATTTTTAGTTCAATTTTTTAACCCTGGTACTGACGAGAAAATGGGCAACAATTCTAAAAATGGAAAATGGGCTGCAATAAATTCCATATGAATTAGAAAATGAGTAAAAATTATAAAAATAATAGCAAATGGGTTGTACATGCCACAAATTTCGAGGCTGACTTGTTTACGCAAGGCTCTGTCAGTCAACACCGATTCTAACAGTAGTGACTATTGGATGTTCATCCAACGGCCGACGTGATTCTTCAATCTCTGATATTCCTAGTCCAGCCGCTCCCTTCTCTTGTGGCCCGATGTCATGCTGCACAGGCTTCACCGGCCCACCATACTCCCTCCGCTGGCCTGGCCGCGCGCAATCAACTGCCTCCTTATTACGCGAAAAAAATGATTCCTCCCACTCACATCTAGGGCACACCGGTTCGGAGGCTGACCTGTGGGCCTACTAAGTTGATGCGTACGCAGGGCTTTGTCAACTTAGTCAACAAACGATTGTAGCAGCAGTGACCGTTGGATTTGAATCGAACGGTCCTGCTGTTTCTTCAATCGCTGCTCTTCTTGCACCAGCTGCCCAAAACAGTGCCGGCGAGACCGCATGCTCCTGCCTCCAGTGGCCGGCTGTGCTGCCGTTGAGGCCTCACCGCCCCCTACTACTCCCACGGCTGGCTAGGTCCTGCAGCGACGGCAGGCTCACACCGCAGCCGAACCAGTGAACCCTCGTACTCCTCTCCACGTGGGCATCCACTATCGCGTCTTCCCCGACTCCGCGTCATCGCCTTCCTAGGCCTCGTCGTCGTCCACTGCCCTGGTGTTCTCGGTGCGCCGTGGTCAACATGGTCAACGAACGACATCCATTAGACATGCACTTTACGTGGAGAGGCTGACAGCTGGGTCCACAGCCGCACACAAGGAAATGCCTCCTTATTACGTGCAAAATAATGATTCCTCCACCTGACATTTGGGACCCACTGAAAGGGCATCTGTATTTCGTGAAAAAAAGTTCCCCCGCTGATAGGTCAGACCCGCCACCTATATCTCCGCACGCAAGGAAGTGCCTCCTTATTACGCAGAAAAAATGAATACTCCCCCTGCTAGCTGGGACCCAGCTTAGTGGGAGGCTCACATGTGGGCCTACTAAGTTGACGGGGAAAGAGGGCTTTGTGAACTTAGTCAATATGAACGATTCTAGCTCTAGTGACCGTACGATGTCCATCCAACGGCTATAGTGCTTCTTCAACCTCTGGTCTTCTTGCTCCAGCCACCCAAAGTAGCGCCGGTCGTGCCGCCTGCTCCTGCCTCCCGTGGCCGGCTGTGCTGCCGCGGAGGCCTCACCGCCCCCTACTACTCCCACCGCTAGCCAGGCCCTACGGCGACGGTAGCCTCACACCACAGCCGAACCAGTGAACCCTCATACTCCTCTCTGCGTAGGCATCCACTGTCGCGTCTTCCCCAGCTCCGCGTCGTCCACCGCCTTGGTGCTCTCGGCGCGGCGTGGTTAATGTGGTCAACGACCGACTTCCATCGGAAGAGTACTGTACATGGAGAGGCTGACAGCTGGGTCCATGGCCGCAACAAGGAAGTGCCTCCTTATTACGCAGAAAATAATGATTCCTCCACCTGACAGCAGGGAACCACCGGACGGGCCACCGTATTTCGCAAAAAAAAATGTTTCCCCCTGACTGCTGGGACCCACCAGCTATATCTTCGCATGCAAGGAAGTGCGTCCATATTACGGACAAAAAACATTCGCCCCCTGACCCACCAGCTACATCTTCGCACGAAAGGAAGTACCTGACAGTCGAGACCCACCCGGTTGAAGCGTACGTAGCATTGTCATTCTGGTCGCGAACGTGTACGTACATACAATCGGTCTGTCTGCAGGCTGCAGCGATGAACCATGGCCGTGTAAGGAAGGGCACGTGTCGTAGTTGAGGCGCGCACGTAGCATGTACACGTACATACTGCGGCCAGGGTGCAAGAAAGTAAATATGGCCACGTACGTACATACGGGCGAGGTCTCGAATGCCTACTCGCGCATACGTACGGCTAGGGCTCGTGTACATGGTCGTGGCTGGGTTGGAACGGAGAAACTGCCTCGTCGTCGTGTTCATGGGGAGGCAACAGAATGCGTCGTGTTCATCAGGAGGCAACGGGACGCGTGCTGTTCATCGGGAGCCAACCGGCTTGGACGGAACAGCCTATGGAAACGAGGCCTGGCATAACATAGAAAGGAGGAAACGGCCTTGTGTTCGACCGGCCATGGTCGAAATGAGATCCTATTCATCGAGAGGGGTTTGGCGTACCGCAAAACGGAGGAATCGGACCTCCTACGGTCGAAACGGGGTCCTCTTGATCGGGAGGGGTGTGGCGTACCGCAAAACGGAGGAAACGGACTTGTGTTGGAGCGCTATGGTCGAAACGGGGGTCCTGTTCATCGGGAGGGGTGTGGCGTACTGCAAAACGGGACTCCACGGGATACTGTTCATTTCCACCGTCGACCTCCTCCAGCCTCCACGGGCTCCTGTTCATCCACCGTCGACCTCCTCCAACCTCCACCTGCGACTGTTCATCCACGGGCTCCTGTTCATCGAGCCTCCACCGCGCACTCCTCCACCGGCTACTATTCAACCAGCCCTCTCCACGGGGTCCTGTTCAACCACCCCTCCACGGGCTACTGTTCATCCAGCCCTCCACCGGCTACTGTTCAACCAGCCCTCCACCGGCTACTATTCATCCAGCCCTCCACGAGGTCCTGTTCATCCACCGGCTCGATTGATCGGGGTCTCATCCAGCGGCAACGGCCTCTACTACCACGGGGTCCTGTTCATCCAACCCCCTATAGGGATCTGTTCATCCAAACCCCCCAACAACGCTCACTGTTCATCAAGAGGTAGCATCGATCAGCTTCAGTTAGCAGCAGTAGTGAAGGAATCACTCAGGTTTAGTTAACAGCAAGGGATCGATCGACCGCTCGGGTTCAGTAACACGTAGACTGTAGTGCAATCGCTCAGGTTCAGTTAGAGCCCAACGCCTTGCTCGGGTTCAGTTAGAGTCCAACGGCTCGCACACACGCGCATATGTACGAGAAAACGCGCATCGCTCGGCCCCCGACTACCCACCGTAACCGGGAACTCCCCGATATTTTCCTCTCCCTCGCTTCTACCACGGTTTTTTCCGTCATGGACGGCCCAAAGAATGTCATGCAGCTGCGTCTCCGACCCGCCCAGGACGAAAACCCCATTTTCTGTCATGATTTTTTGTCATAGAAGTAGGACCCCACCACATCTATGATGATACCGGGTTTTCTCACAATTATCAGCATAGAAGTGTTATAAGTATGACATAAATTTTTTTCATTCGGCCCAAAATGTCACAGATGTTTTTTTTGTGTAGTGATACCAACACTTTCTAGGGAATTTATTATTTGACAACATAAAGTAAATTCATTTCTTTTTGCATTTCAGGACTGGGCATCCCTAATACCTTTGCCTTACTCTCGTGTAATGACAAGTGAATAAACACTCATCTTGAGAATAACACATCTAGCATGGAAAATATTAGCCACCCCTCACCGCTCCGCGAACGAAATAAACACACAAAAGACAAGTTTATTTTGAAAACTAGAGATGGCACATGCAAATTTTCTTAGAACGGCAAAAGAGTACCGCATATAGGTAGATATAGTGGAGTCATATGGCAAAACTGGTTTAAAGGATTTTGTATGCACAAGTAGAGGTCATACTTAGTGCAAAATGAAGGCTAGCAAAAGATTGGGAAGCGACCAACCAAGAAACGAATAATCTCATAGGCAAGCATTAAGCATAATTAACACCGAATAATGCACCACAAGTAGGATATAATTTCATTGCATGACTATTGACTTTCGTGCATGCATAGGGAATCACAAACCTTAACACCAATATTCTTACTAGAGCACAATTACTCATCAACATAACTCACATATCACATCATCATATCTCAAAACTATTACTAAGAATCAAGTTTATTTTTTCCAATGATCTTCATGCCATTTTCTTTTACTTTATCTTTCTTGGATATCTATCACTTTTGGCACTAATTTTCATGAGTTGCTTTTCATAAGCTCAACCAAATATAAGTGAAGAACATGAGCATAATAAATTTTCTTTATCTCAAAATAATCAAAGTGAAGCAAGAGAGAATTTCTTCAAAATTTTACTAACTCTCAAAGAAATCTAAGTGAAGCAAAATAGCATTTCTTCAAAAATAACACAGCACACCGTGCTCAAAAAGATATAAGTGAAGCACTAGAGCAAGTTCTAGCTCATAAAAGATTTAAGTGAAGCATAGAGAGCAATTCTAACAAGTCATGATATAATTTTGGCTCTCTCAAATAGGTGTGTCCATCAAGGATTGATAACTTAAAACACAAAATAAAACAAGCAAAGACACATATAATACAAGACGCTCCAAGCAAAACACATATCATGTGATGAATAAAAATATAGTCTCGAGTAAAATACCGATAGTTGTTGGAAGAAAGCGTGGATGCCAATCGAGGGCATCCCCAAGCTTAGTTGGTTGCTCATTCTTGGATAATAGCTTGGGATGCTAGGGCATCCCCAAGCTTAGGCTCTTTGCATCCTTCCTTCATCCATCGTAAGATAACCCAAAACTTGAAAACTCCAATCACACAAAACTCAACAAAGCCTTCGTGAGATCTGTTAGTATAAGAATAATAAACCACTACTATAAGTGATGTATCAAACCAATTCATATTTTTTATATTATATCTACTGTATTCTAACTTTTCTATGGCAAAAAATCATCAAAGAAAACCATAGAGCCATCAAAATAAGCACACAACACAAAGAAAACAGAATCTGTCAAAACAGAACAGTCTGTAGCAATCTGACTATTTTGAATACTTCTGTAACTCCAAAAACTCTGAAAAATAAGGAGTACTTGAGAAATTTGTATATTGATCTAATGCAAGTGGAATGGGTATTTTATCGCTCTCTGGTAAAAAATGAAAATTAATTTCGTGAGCGCAAACTTTCTATTAATTCAGCAAGATCAAAGAACTATTGCCCAAGAAGATCCTAAAGGCTTTACTTGGCACAAACACTAATTAAAACACAAAAAACACAATCATAACAGTAGCATAATTGTGCTAACACACAAAAATAGGAAGCAAAAAGCAAAAATAAATTTTATTCATTGGGTTGCCTCCCAACAAGCGCTATTGTTTCATGCCCTTAGCTAGGCATAAGGCAAGGATCTAAGTTTTGTCATCCGAAGTTTTGGCAACTTTTGTAAGGGTTTTCTCAAACCCGGGAGGCTCTTTACACTACCCTAAATTCTCCAGAAAAGAAACCATCTTAAGATCCAAAATATTCAACCGCTTCTTGCAAAGAGTAACCAAGGTATTCATGCGGTTGATACTACCATTGAGGTGTTTGAGGGGTTCATTATATTTCTGTATTTCAACCATATGTTTATGCAAATCACCAAGTTTGTCCAGCATTTGGGCTCCCTCAGGGGTAAAATGAAACCCCTTCTTTTGAGGCAGAATTCCCAAAATTCCCTCTAAGATTTCATAGGCAGCATTGGCATCAAGTTCAATAAAATTTCCTTTAGCGGCAAAATCAAGAAGTTGTATATGATGCAAAGCCAACCCTATGTAAAAATTACGAAGCAAAACCTTGGCGTCCCCCTTTAGGTTAGAAATACGATATGATTCCATAAGCCTATACCATGCATCTTTCAAATTTTCTCCTTGTCTTTGCTTAAAGTATAAGACTTCAAAATTGGGTGACAAAGGAGAAGTAGGGACGCTAGCCATTGAGACTAGAAAGCAAGAGAACGGCGAACGAAACAAGAGGGGCGAATAAAATGGCAAATTTTGTGAAGTGGGGGAGAGGAAAACGAGAGGCAAATGGCAAATAATGTAAATTGCAAGGAGATGAGATTTGTGATTAGGAACCTAGTTATGATGAAGATCCTCCCCGGCAACGGCGCCAGAAATCCTCCTTGATGGCTGATGAAGCTATGTACCTAGGGTAGGGTCACGGGCCTGTCCAGCATACCCTCCCCAAGGACATCTCTGCAAAGAATCAGAAGCAGTCGAAGAGAAATCGTCATCCACTCGACCACCTTTAAGACACTCGACCACCAGAAGATGAGGAACCCTCCACTCTGCAACGGTCAGGATTTAAACCATAGCATTATGAGCATTTATGACTCTTTACTATAGACGTTACCAGTAACGCCTTTCCTTTATGAGCATTGAACCCTATGTAACGGAGGGGAGCTGGGGTCCTGGCGCACTCTATATAAGCCACCCCCTCCTCTGGGACAAGGGTTCACACTTTTTGTAATTCACACACATATATTCAGTCGACCGCCTCAGGGCTTCGAGACGTAGGGTTGTTACTTCCTCTGAGAAGGGCCTGGACTCGTAAACTCGTGTGTACAACTCCTCCATAGCTAGGATCTTGCCTCCTCATACTTACCCCCCATTCTACTGTCAGTCTTAGATCCACGACAGTTGGCGCCCACCTTGGGGCAGGTGTCTTAGCGAGTTATTGGAGAAGCTGCAATTTTTCCGATCCCCATCATCATGGTTCCAGGCGGAGGTTTGGCTGAGGGCCGCGAGATCCGTCTCGGTGCGCTCGTGTTTGTTGCCGACGACTCAGCTTGGCTTCAGGAGGCACCACTCGACGTCGACGCGCTCCCTGCCCGCGGGGCTACGCACTTTCATGCATGCGTCCGCGACGTCCTCTTGCGGCAATCGTCGACTCAGTACCAGTCGACTCCAACGGCTTTCCCCCTCCCTGCGACCCGCCGGAACAAGCGCACCGGCCGGTCGAGGATTCAACGGTGGGTGAAGCATGTGGTGGCCCGCCAGTCGGCCACCCCTCAAGTCGTGGCGATCGAGCCCGACGAGTCTCTCTACGGCCTGTTCGGTCTGTCGACTGGCTCCGCAGAGACTAAATTCGAGTGCGGCAGCAATGACTCGGCAGCAGAAGTCCTGATGGTCAATGGACCACGTGGTCCTCCTGGCTTCAATCGTGAAGACGGAGGTGACGGGAACGGTGATCCGTTGCGCGTTCACGAGGAGTACCGCACTGAGCCTCTCTCCTCGCAGCAGAGAGAAGAACTTCGTCGCCAAAACATGGATGCCCTGCATACTCCTATAGTTGGAGAAACACCCGAGGCCTAGGCCTTGGAGCAGGCTCGCTTGGCCAATCTGGCTGAGCGCACTCGGCTAGAGAACCTCCAGCGTGCACTCGACGATCGCGCTCGTCAACGTGCTCCTGAGTCCAGCCGACGCCAACTTTTTCCACCTCCGGCTCAGGTATACCGAACACCGATCCAAAACCTAGCAGCTGCTGCCCGGATAGCAGAGTCGATTCAACCTTCCCAGTCAGAAGCTGGCCGAGGTCTGGCGCAGATCAGGGCCTTGCTCCGTGCAGCAGGAGAGCAGAATACGGCCGTGTCTCAGTCGCGGGATAGGATCCATAGCAGATCTGTGGTCACAGATACGGTCCAGTCGGCCCATAGCTCGAGATCGCCTCCGAGGCGTGAGGGACGTGGAGAGCGGCGTGACCAGTACAGAAACCAGGAGCAGTATGATCGTCGAGCCGATCGCGATGGTCGCCGTCGAGTGCCCACGCCTCCTCCAAGGAGTGGGTCATACGTGCCGCGGCCACATGAAGGCAGGCGCCCTAACAGCGTCGAAAGAGGTATTCCAGTCGACCCCAGGGAGCCAGGCTTTGATGCGAGATCTATTCTTGTGCAGGGCTTGGTCGACAGAAACAGAGCTCACCGAGATGGCCATGACAGAGGCCCGCAAACCAGCAATAGGGTGCATGTCTCTGGCCCAGAGTGCTTCAGCAGAGCTATCAGAGCTGCAGTGATTCCCCCCAATTTCAGGTTGGCAACGGGAGTCAGTAAGTTCACCGAAGAGTCCAAGCCTGACACCTGGCTCGAAGACTAACGAGTGGCTGTCCAGATTGCTGGCGGCAATGATGAGGTGGCCATGAAACACCTTCCTCTGATGTTGGAGGGCTCGGCTAGAGCGTGGCTGAATCGGTTGGCACCTGGCAGCATCTATACTTGGGAAGATCTCGCCCAAGTGTTTGTCAGAAGTTTGAGGGTACCTGCAAACGGCCAGCAGGTTTGACAGAATTACAGTGTTGCGTCCAGAAACCGAATGAAACTTTGAGAGATTATATCTAGAGGTGGATCACCCTGCACCACACGGTGGAAGATGTGTCTGATCATTTGGCAATTTGTGCTTTCAAGGAAGGCGTCAGGTACCGGGAGTTGAATCTGAAATTCGGTCGGACAGGAAACATGACTCTGACTCGGATGATGGAAATTGCCACCAAGTATGCCAATGGTGAAGAGGAAGAGCGACTACGAAGCGGCAAGCACAAAGCAGTCGCCCACGAAGCCGGAGGAGGAAACTCCAGTCGGAAACAAAAACGCAAGGCCGAACCAGCTGCTCCGGGTGAGGCCTTGGCTGTGGTTCAAGGAAAGTTCAAGGGGAAGCCCAAAGGGTCGTGGAACCCCAAGAAAGTAAAAGATCAAGATGGAAATGACGTGTTGGATCTGCCGTGCCATATCCACACCAAAAAAGACGAAGAAGGTAATTTCATTTACCCCAAGCATACCACTCGACAGTGTCGGCTCCTGATCCAGCAGTTCCGAGAGAAACAACCCAAGGAAAAGGAGAAGGAGGCAGACAAGGCTGAGAGTGAAGGAGAAGATGATGATGGTTATCCTCACGTGAATTCCACTCTGATGATTTTTGCTGGTGTTGAAAACAAGAGTCGATTGAAAGTCATCAACAAAGAAGTGAACATGGTCGCTCCGGCGACACCCAGTTACTTGAAATGGTCACAGACTGCCATTACGTTCGACCAGTCTAATCATCCAGCACACATCGCCACCCCTGGGAGGCAAGCACTAGTGGTCGACCCGGTGGTCGAAGGCACTCGACTGACAAAGGTCCTGATGGACGATGGTAGTGGCCTGAACATTATGTATGTAGAAACGTTGAAAGGAATGGGCATTCCGATGTCCAGACTCAGTGAAAGACATATGAGTTTCCATGGGGTCATCCCAGGCAAGAAGGATGCATCCCTCGGCCAGATTACACTCGACGTGGTTTTTGGTGATGCCAAAAATTACCGCAAAGAAAAGTTGACGTTTGAAGTCGTGGATTTTCAGAGTGCGTATCATGCAATTCTGGGAAGGCCAGCTTATGCACGATTCATGGCTCGACCTTGTTACGTGTACCTCAAACTGAAGATGCCTAGTCCCAGAGGAGTGATCACTATCTCTGGTAATTGGAAAAAGGCGGAAGAGTGTTTCCAGAAGGGCTCAAAGATCGCCGATGCCCAGATGGTCGTGGTAGAATTGCAAGAATACCAGAAAAATGCAGACCCGAGTGACTTGTTGCGAGCCATGAAGCCAGCCACGGATTCAGCATTCCAGTCGTCTGGCGAGACGAAGTCTGTTCACATTCACCCGACGGACCCCAATGCAGCTCCGACCCACATTTCGACCACACTCGACTCCAAATAGGAAGAAGCGCTCATCCAGTTCCTCCGTGAGAACTGGGACATCTTTGCATGGAAGCCTTCTGACATGCTAGGTGTTCCCAGGGGACTGGCTGAGCATCATTTGCGAGTCGACCCGAAAGTGAAACCAGTCAAAGAGCATCTTCGACGGTCCGCCGTCCAGAAAAGAAAAGCAATCGGCGAAGAGGTGGCTCGGCTTTTGGCAGCTGAGTTTATCCGAGAGATTTACCACTCCGAGTGTTTAGACAATGTTGTCATGG
Source organism: Triticum aestivum (assembly GCF_018294505.1). Lineage (NCBI taxonomy): Eukaryota > Viridiplantae > Streptophyta > Magnoliopsida > Poales > Poaceae > Triticum > Triticum aestivum. The sequence goes on from NC_057797.1 coordinate 89,171,760, forward strand.
TCCCAAAGAAAGATGACTCACTCCGCATGTGCATCAATTTCAAGCATATCAATCGGGCATGCCCGAAAGATCACTTCCCTCTCCCTCGCATCGAAAAAATAGTCGATTCAACTGCTGGGTGCGAGCGTTTGTCCTTTTTGGATGCCTACTCCCGGTACCACCAGATCCGTCTATACGGACCCGACGAAATAAAGATAGCTTTTATCACCCCATTTGGGTGCTTCTGTTATGTCACAATGCCATTCGGCTTGAAGAATGCCAGAGCCACATTTATGCGGATGATTCAGAAGTGCCTGCTCACTCAGATCAGTCGGAATGTGGAAGCATACATGGATGAAATTATGGTCAAGTCACGTAAAGGTTCTGACTTGCTGATCGGCCTCGCTGAAACCTTTGCCAACCTCAGAAGGTATGATATCAATCTCAATCCATCAAAGTGCATGTTTGGAGTTCCAGGCGGAAAGTTACTCAGTTTTCTTGTCTCCGAACGAGGAATCGATGCTAACCCAGAGAAAGTAGGTGCTATACTCTGAATGAAACGTCCTGTGCGTGTGCATGATGTCCAGAAGCTTACTGGTTGCTTGGCCGCCTTAAGTCGATTCATTTCTCGCCTCGGTGAAAAGGCGCTGCCTCTTTACCGACTGATGAAGAAATCAGATAAGTTCGAGTGGACTCCAGAAGCTGATACAACATTTGTAGAGCTAAAAGCCCTGCTTTCTACCCAGCCGGTGCTTGCTGCTCCAATCAGCAAAGAGCCTCTTTTACTTTATATAGCAGCCACTGGACAAGTCGTCAGTACAGTACTTACGGTCGAGCGGGGAGAAGAAGGAAAAGCGTACAAAGTTCAACGCCCAGTTTATTATATTTCTGAAGTCCTGACCCCGTCAAAGCAGAGATATCCTCACTATCAGAAGCTTGTCTATGGAATTTACATGACCAGGAAGAAGGTTGCACACTACTTCTCAGATCACTCTGTTACAGTCGTCAGCGACTCTCCATTGTCAGAGATTTTGCACAACAGGGATGCAACTGGTCGAGTGGCAAAGTGGGCGATTGAACTCCTTCCCTTGGATATCAAGTTTGAGGCAAAGAAAGCTATCAAGTCCCAAGCAATAGCAGATTTCCTCGCCGAGTGGATCGAACAGCAACTGCCGACTCAAGTTCACTCTGAGCACTGGACCATGTTCTTTGACGGATCCAAGATGTTGAACGGTTCTGGTGCTGGAGTAGTTCTGGTATCCCCCCGAGGAGACAAGCTCAGATATGTCCTCCAGATTCACTTTGATTCCTCCAACAATGAAGCAGAATATGAAGCGCTCCTATATGGGTTGCGCATGGCCATCTCACTCGGCGTCCGTCGCCTCATGGTCTATGGCGACTTAGATTTGGTAGTTAATCAAGTGATGAAAGAGTGGGACGTCAGAAGCCCAGCCATGAATGGTTACTGCAACGCGGTGAGAAAGCTTGAGAAGAAGTTCAAGGGGTTAGAACTCCACCACATCCCCCGATTGAAAAATCAAGCAGCCGATGAATTGGCAAAGATAGGTTCCAAGAGAGAAGCCATTCCCAGCAGTGTGTTCTTGGAGCATATTCACACGCCGACAGTTTAGGAAGACCCTTTCACTGAAGAGCCTCCGCAACCTAAGAGCGCCACGGATCTGACTGAAGTTGAGGTCCTAGTTGTGGTCAACCTGATCATAGAGGTTCTGGCCATTACTCCCGACTGGACGGTGCCCTACATTGCGTACATCCTCAGGAAAGAGATCCCAGAGGATGAAGAAGAAGCTCGACAGATCGTCCGTCGATCCAAAGCCTTTACTGTGATAAGAGGGCAGCTGTTCAGAGAAAGTGTGACTGGAGTCGGTCAGAAGTGCATAACACCAGAAGAAGGTCGAATGATCCTCATGACATCCACTCGGGGACCTGTGGTCACCATGCGTCCTCTCGGGCCATCGTGGCTAAAGCATACCGAGCTGGATTCTATTGGCCACGAGCAAATGAGATGGCGAAAGATATAGTCGACAGATGTGAAGGCTGTCAATTTTACTCCGATATGTCTCAAGAGCCAGCGTCAGCCCTAAAGACCATCCCCCTCGTCTGGCCCTGCGCTGTTTGGGGTCTGGATATGGTTGGACCGCTGAGAACCGGCAAAAGCGGCTTCACTCACGTGCTCGTTGCAGTCGACAAGTTTACCAAATGGATCGAAGCCAAACCTATCAAGAACCTTGATGCTAGCACCGCTGTCAATTTTATCAGGGAATTGACATTCAGATATGGAGTCCCACACAGCATCATCACGGACAACGGGTCAAACTTCGATTCCGATGAGTTCAGAGCTTTCTGCGCCTCTCAGGGCACTCGACTCGACTATGCTTCTGTCGCTCACCCATAGTCGAACGAACAAGCAGAAAGAGCCAATGGCCTCATTCTCAAAGGACTGAAACCCCGACTGATGCGTGATCTCAAACATGCGGCAGGTGCTTGGGTTGATGAACTTTCGTCAGTTCTGTGGGGCTTAAGGACAACTCCTAATCGGTCGACTGGAAGAACTCCTTTCTTCTTAGTTTATGGAGCCGAAGCTGTTCTGCCAAGTGACTTGCTCCACAATGCACCCCGAGTTGAACTCTTCTCTGAAGTGGAAGCAGAGAAGGCCCGACAAGATTCAATCAATCTCCTAGAGGAGGAAAGAGAGATGGCCTTGATCCGCTCGACCATTTATCAACAAGACTTGCGTCGATTCCATGCCAGGAATGTGAGGGGTCGGGCCTTTCAAGAAGGAGACTTGGTTCTTCGAGTGGATCAGCAGAAACCACACAAGCTCGCTCCAACTTGGGAAGGCCCCTTCATCGTCACCAAAGTTCTCCACAACGGAGCATACCATCTTTACAGTATCAAGCATTAGAAAGACGAGCCACGGGCTTGGAACGCGGAGCTGCTCCGCCCCTTTTATACTTAAACACTCGCTCGAATAAAATGTAATAAGAAACACCTTTTGTAATTCGTTTATCAAAGACAAGAGCTTACGGTTCTCTCATTCGATTGTGTTGTTCTTATTTGCTTTTCAAATCCCCCAGTGGGTGGGCTTAGTCGCGAATCCGTTCCGCCTAAGTTTGAAAAAATCCTACCAAGTGGAGAGCAACCCTCCCATTCGGGGGCTTAGCTGCAGTCGAGCACTCGCCTAAGTTCTCTCACTAAGAGACTTAATGGCAGTTGAGAACTCGCCTAAGTTTGAAAAAATCCTACCGAGTGGAGAGCAACTCTCCCACTCAGGGGCTTAGTTGCAGTCGAGCACTCGCCTAAGTTCTCTCACTAAGAGACTTAACGGCAGTCGAGCACTCGCCTAAGTTTGAAAAATCCCACCGAGTGGAGAGCAACCCTCCCACTCGGGGGCTTAGCTGCAGTCGAGCACTCGCCTAAGTTCTCTCACTAAGAGGCTTAACGGCAGCCCAGCACTCGCCTAAGTTTGAAAAAATCCTGTCGAGTGGAGAGCAATCCTCCCACTCGGGGGCTTAGCTGCAGTCGAGCACTCGCCTAAGTTCTCTCACTAAGAGACTTAACGGCAGTCGAGCACTCGCCTAAGTTTGAAAAAATCCCACCGAGTGGAGAGCAACCCTCCCACTCGGGGGCTTAGCTGCAGTCGAGCACTTGCCTAAGTTCTCTCACTAAGAGGCTTAATGGCAGTCCATCACTCGCCTAAGTTTGAAAAAGTCATGTCGAGTGGAGAGCAATCCTCTCACTCGGGGGCTTAGCTGCAGTCGAGCACTCGCCTAAGTTCTCTCACTCAGAGACTCAACGGCAGTCCAGCACTCGCCTAAGTTTGGAAAAATACTACCGAGTGGAGAGCAATCCTCCCACTTGGGGGCTTAGCTGCAGTCGAACACTCGCCTAAGTTCTCTCACTAAGAGGCTTAATGGCAGTCCAGCACTCGCCTAAGTTTGAAAAAATCCTACCGAGTGGAGAGCAATCCTCCCACTCGGGGGCTTAGCTGCAGTCGAACACTCGCCTAAGTTCTCTCACTAAGAGGCTTAACGGCAGTCCAGCACTCGCCTAAGTTTGAAAAATTCCTGCCGAGTGGAGAGCAATCCTCCCACTCGGGGGCTTAGCTGCAGTCGAGCACTCGCCTAAGTTCTCTCACTAAGAGACTTAATGGCAGTCGAGCACTCGCCTAAGTTTGAAAAAATCCCACCGAGTGGAGAGCAACCCTCCCACTCGAGGGATTAGCTGCAGTCGAGCACTCACCTAACTTCTCTCACTAAGAGGCTTAACGGTAGTCCAGCACTCGCCTAAGTTTGAAAAAATCATGTCGAGTGGAGAGCAATCCTCCCACTCGGGGGCTTAGCTGCAGTCGAGCACTCGCCTAGGTTCTCTCACTAAGAGACTTAACGGCAGTCGAGCACTTGCCTAAGTTTGAAAAAATCCCATCGAGTGGAGAGCAACCCTCCCACTCGGGGGCTTAGCTGCAGTCGAGCACTCGCCTAAGTTCTCTCACTAAGAGGCTTAACAGCAGTCCAGCACTCGCCTAAGTTTGAAAAAATCTTGTCGAGTGGAGAGCAATTCTCCCACTTGGGGGCTTAGCTGCAGTCGAGCACTCGCCTAAGTTCTCTTACTCAGAGACTCAATGGCAGTCTTGCACTCGCCTAAGTTAGGAAAAATCCTACCGAGTGGAGAGCAATCCTCCCACTCAGGGGCTTAGCTACAGTTGAACACTCGCCTAAGTTCTCTCACTAAGAGGCTTAACGGCAGTCCAGCACTCGCCTAAGTTTGAAAAAATCCTACTGAGTGGAGAGCAATCCTCCCACTCGGTGGCTTAGCTGCAGTCGAACACTCGCCTAAGTTCTCTCACTAAGAGGCTTAACGGCAGTCCAGCACTCGCCTAAGTTTGAAAAAATCCTGCCGAGTGGATAGCAATCCTCCCACTCGGGGGCTTAGCTGCAGTCGAGCACTCGCCTAAGTTCTCTCACTCAGAGACTCAATGGCAGTCCAGCACTCGCCTAAGTTTGGAAAAATCCTACCGAGTGGAGATCAATCCTCCCACTCGGGGGCTCAGCTGCAGTCGAGCACTCGCCTAAGTTCTCTCACTAAGAGGCTTAGCGGCAGTCCAGCACTCGCCTAAGTTTGGAAAAATCCTACCGAGTGGAGAGCAATCCTCCCACTCGGGGGCTTAGCTGCAGTCATGCACTCGCCTAAGTTCTCTCACTAAGAGACTTAATGGCAGTCCTGCACTCGCCTAAGTTTGATACGCATCCCTATCCGCAAGGACGACGAGGTGCAGATCGACTGCAACCTTCTCCTTCAGAGCTGCGGCACAAATACAACATCCGCTCCATCCCCATCCGCAAGGATGATGAGGTGCAGGTCGACTGCAACCTTCTCCTTTAGAGCTGCGGCACAAATACAACGTCCGCTCCATCCCTACCCGCAAGGGCGACGAGGTGCAGTGAGCAAAGTCCATCCGGAGGCAAACACAAGCACATACGGAGATAAACCAAATTCAAACAAATCCTAAAATGTTCCAAGCAACGAATCAAAAATACTCGGGCACCAAGCCCGAAGGAGTTTAATGGTTACAGAAACCACTCGGCATTCCGAGGCAAATTTAAAGCGTATCCAAGTTTCATAAGATTGTTCACTCGGCCGGAGGAGGGCTGGCAGGCTCCACGAATAAGTCCAGATCGATCCCATCAGCGATCCGAGTGGCGGCAGCAATGAAAGTCTCCATGAAGGACTGGAAGTCGTGCTTTTTGGTGTTAGCAACTTTGATCGCAGCCAGCTTGTCTTCACGAGCCTCCTTGCAATGAAATCGCACCAAGGACGGTGCCACATCAGCACCACACCGGGCGGAGGATTTCTTCCATTCTTGCACTCAGTCAGGGATCTCATTTAGACGAGTCATCAGAGATTCTAGATCATTCTGAAGCTTCGCCCTCGGCCAAAGCATCGAGTCGATTCAAGAGACAACCTCCTTCAGTCGTGCGAGGTAGCTTGTGGCGCTGGCGATACGGGACTCCAGTCGGAGCATGTTCATCGCAGTTTCATCGCAGACTGGGGAAGCGATAGGGTCCAGACCCGTCTCGACCCTTCCAGTTTCTTCGTTGAAGTCTTGGCAGAGTTCCGCGGCCAAAAGTCAGTCCATCAACTGAGCAAGACCCAATTGCAAGCATGAACGCAGTCGGATTAAAAGAAATACCTTCCAGCACAAGATAAAGCTTCTTGGCGAGGGTCCTCAGATAAGCTTCTGTGTCATTCATCTTGCGGATCGCAGACTCCAACTTTTTGTTCAGGACGACCTTGTCCTTCTTCAGGCTGGTCACTTCGCGGTTAGCTTCATTAAGACAAGATTTCAGTCTATTCACCTCTCCTTCAAGCGTTCTGACTGAAGCAAGCTTCTTGTCTACGAGAGCGGTTTTGTCTTGGGCTGCTTTTTGCGCGGCGGCGAGGTCCGAGTCCTTCTTGTCCAGGTCCAACTTCATTTTCTCTGCAAAGAAGTAATCGAATCAAAGAAGAGATCAAAGAGATATATTGAAATTCAGTCGGCAATCAGTTACCTTCCATACCAGCGGCCTCGTCTTGAGCTTTTTTCAGATTTTGCTGAGCCAATTCCAAGTCTAAGTTGAGTTGCCTCTGCTTCTCTTCAAGTTCGGCAAACTTGGAGATAAGAGTACAAGACTTCTGCAGGAGGCAAGAGACAGATCAATCGATAGGTTCGAAGGCAGTTCATTTCTGAGTGAATAAAACATAAAGAAGTGGGCAACAAGCTGTTCAGACCACAGTCGACTGCCAGCAGTCGACCGCGGTCTCGGGGACTACACCCAGTGGGTGCACTTGGCGTGCCCCCACCGGTTCTGATCCAACTCGACCCGCCCGCCGGAGTCGAGTGCAAAAAAAGAAGAGAGAAAGAACAATTGCGCCGTCAAGAAAGAAGAACTCAGACCACAATCAACTGCCAACAGTCGATCGCAGTCTCAGGGACTACACCCAGTGGGTGCACTTAGCGTGCCCCCACCAGTTCTGGTCCCACTCGCCCAGACCGAGTGGAAGAGCGAAACTACCAAAAACGCCAGCGACACCCAGTGGGTGCTCTAGTTCAACGCGAACAACAGGAGATTGTGCAGAAGAAGATTTTTCAAGAACAAAAACAGTCGGAAAGTCTACTGTAACGCCCTCGATGTGGCTATATCTCCCACATGTCAAAGCACGACTTAGAGGCATAACCGCATTGAAAGCAATGTCGCAAGTGAGGCAATCTTCACACAACCCATGTATTACATAAGGGAAAGAGATACATAGTTGGCTTACAATCGCCACTTCACACAATTACATGAATAAAGCATTACATCATCCAAATACAAACAAAGTCCGACTACGGAACCAAAATAAAAGAAGAACCCCAAATGCGACAAGGTCCCCGATCGACCCCAACTGGGCTCCACTACTGATCAACTAGAACGAAACAACACAAAGGACAAGATCTTCATCGAGCTCCTCCTTGAGCTTGGTTGCGTCATCTGCACGGACTCAGCGGCACCTGCAAGCTGGTTTTGGAAGTATCTGTGAGTCACGGGGACTCAGCAATCTCGCACCCTCGCGATCAAGACTATTTAAGCTTATGGGTAAGGTAAAGGTATGATGTGGAGCTGCGGCAAGCGACTAGCATATATGGTGGCTAACATACGTAAATGAGAGCGAGAAGAGAAGGCAAAGCACGGTCGAACAACTATGATCAAGAAGTGATCCTAGAACAACCTACATCAAGCATTACTCCAACACCGTGTTCACTTCCCGGACTCCGCCGGAAAGAGACCATCACGGTTACACACGCGGTTGATGTATTTTAATTAAGGTCAACTTCAGGTTTTCTACAACCGGACATTAACAAATTTCCATCTGCCCATAACCACGGGCACGACTTTCGAAAGTTCATAATCCCTGCAGGGGTGTCCCAACTTAGCCCATAACAAGCTCTCACGGTCAACGAAGGATATTCCTTCTAGCGGGAAGACCCGATCAGACTCGGAATCCCGGTTACAAGACATTTCGACAAGGTAAAACTAAACCAGCAACACCGCCCGAATGTGCCGACAAATCCCGATAGGAGCTGCACATATCTCTTTCTCAGGGCACACTCAGATTGTCTTAGGTACGGGTAGGCCAGCCCAGAGTTGCCCCTGGTGGCCACCGGCAGCTGACAGGTTGGACCAACACTCAGAGGAGCACTGGCCCAGGGGGGTTAAAATAAAGATGACCCTTGAGTCTGCAGAACCCAAGGGAAAGAAAAGGCTAGGTGGCAAATGGTAAAACCAAGGTTGGGCATTGCTGGAGGAGTTTTATTCAAGGCAAACTGTCAAGGGGTTCCCATTATTACCCAACCACGTAAGGAACGCAAAATCCGGGAACATAACACCGATATGACGGAAAGTAGGGCGGCAAGAGTGGAACAAAACACCAGGCATAAGGACGAGCCTTCCACCCTTTACCAAGTATATAGATGCATTAATTAAATAAGATATATTGTGATATCCCAACAAGTAAACATGTTCCAACAAGGAACAACATCTCCATGTTCCAACAAGGAACAAACTTCAATCTTCACCTGCAACTAACAACGCTATAAGAGGGGCTGAGCAAAGCGGTAACATAGCCAAACAATGGTTTGCTAGGACAAGGTGGGTTAGAGGCTTGGTTCAACAATATGGGAGGCATGATAAGCAAGTGGTAGGTATCGCAGCATAGGCATAGCAAAAGAGCGAGCAACTAGCAAGCAAAGATAGAAGTGATTTCGAGGGTATGGTCATCTTGCCTGAAATCCCACAAGGAAGAAGAATGAGTCCATGAAGAAGACAAACGGACGTAGTCGAACGGGTCCTCACAAATCCGGAACGGAACCGAAGCTCACGAGAAAGGCAACCCGGAAAGAAGCAAACAACATAGTAAACAACCACTACAACAACATGGCATGATGCACGACAAGTATGATGCATGTCCGGTTTAAAGAAGCATGGCATGGCAACGTGCACAAGCAATCATACAAATTAAGTGGAGCTCAATATGCAACGGGATCCATATTGAAGAAAACACCACATGACTTATTTAGTTCTCTCTCGTTTATGTACCCAACAAGGTTAAATGTTGTTAGCATGGCAAGAGGGTGAAGCAAACTAAAACTACCTATCTAGTCAAGTTTAAATGAGGCCGGAAGCAACGAACAACAATTCCGGAAACTCCTCATATGCATATATTAGGTTTGGTACTGTTCTGCCCTAAACATAATTTTAGAGTTGTTAAACATGCAAAGTAAATCCGTCATGATAATCTATGCATTTTTCCACCCCATTTACATATAAAGTTTATTAAATTCGGAGCTACGGTTATTTAGTTATGAAATAAATCATTTTAGCATGGTATTTAAGCAAATTAATGCAAACAACAAGTTTAAGCATTTTTAACATGGATAACAATTGCATATTATGAAAGTACATGAAATTCTAAGCAAGATGCATATATGACATGTTTTGTTTGGATGCATGGATACTTAATTATTAACATTTCAAAACAGTGGCATTTCCTGTAAATATGCATGCACTAGAAATGGTAAAAACATTGGGCATAGGGAAAAAATATACACGGGCCAGAGCAACACAGTGCAGCGGCCCGGGAGTGAAGGAGGCCCAAGCGGCTGAGTGGGTGTGCAAAATTTAAATAGAACACAGAGGGGAAAGGAAAAATCGGTGTATCTGGGATTCGAACCCCAGATCCCCTGGTTATAATCGAGTGCCTCTAGCCACTAGGCTGAAGCTCTGTGTGTGCCCGGAATGCAGGGGCGCGGCTACTTATGAATTGAGGCTCAGTCCTGGAACTCCATGGACGCCCGGAGGATCCAGAACTCCGGCGAGCGCTTGCGGCCAGTAGCAGCGGCGGCTTGCGAGGCAGAGTAGCGGAGGGCGTGCGGGAAGCGAGCTGCGCATGAGGTGTGGGTGTGCTCGCGCAGGAACAGACCACGGGCTCGCGAAATAAAACAACAGAAGCTCCACAACCTCGCTCATGGTGGTCGTGCACAAACTCGACCGGAGCGACGCCTACATGCACGGATTTGAAAGGTAAAAGGAGGGGTTTGCGAGAGGAGCTCACGAGGGGCTCGAATTCGTTGGCAGGGCGGTCGGAGAAGCAGTGAAGACGGCTTGGGGACCCACAGATCGCCTGTGTTCGTGAAGCAGAGAACACAGGGAAGCAGAGGTCGTAGAGGAAAACGATCGCGTCGGCCTTGGGCCTGTCTGGCTCCTGGCCTGCTTGTAGTCGAAGAAGACGACGTCGGGGAAGAAGATCCTCGTGGCGCGCGCGTTGGCTCCCGGCGTGAAGTAGAGGACACAGGGGAAGAAGAGGGACTTGGCGAATGCTCTCATCCGGGAAGAAGAAGACGAAGGGGAAGAAGAGGACGTCGTGGAGGCGGTCTTGGGCTCGCCTTGCAACGGAACAGAACCAGCGGCTCGCTGTGGTTCTCGCGGGCGTCGTGGAGGTCGAAGGGAGGCGTTAGGCCGGCAGCGAGCTCCTTGCCTGGCCCGCCATGGCGTCCGGGTGCTACTCGAGGCAGGAGCAAGGAGACGTGAGGGAGAGCCTCCCTGGAGCGGCGGCGCGGAGGAGGGAAAGAGGAGGAGAGAGGGAACCCTAGGGATCGCAGCGAGGGTTAAATAGGAAGGGGGGAAGGGCGGACGTGGAGCTCGGGCGTCCACTGTGGCCATGTGTGCTCCTCCTCTGCTTTTACTGTGAGGGGGAGGTGGCGAGAGGAGGAAGAAAAAGGCGAAGGGAACGGTCGCTGCAGGTGGGTCCGGATGGGTGTCCAGCGTGGATTCACCACGGGAGAGAGCGAGGGGACTGCGCTGAGGCTGCTGCTGGGTCTGCTGCTGGACCGGCCTGGTAGAAGGAGGCTCAGGTAGGCCGCTCTTGCTGCTGTCTCTTTTCTTTTTCATTTTCCTCAGGCAGAAAATAAACAAAAAAGCACAGGGATAAAAGAGGGGTGTAGGAGAGATATAATAATATCCCCACGACGCTGGAATTATGCACTAATTGAAATAAATGGTTTGGGCATTTTTAGAGAAAGAAAATTATCGCAAGTTTGAACTAAATTCAAACTTGAGGCAATTTCGATTCCAACCAAAATAAGTCCACAAGAGCTGAAAATTGGCAGAGGGTTTAGGCATGGTGAACTAGCATCAGGAAAAGAATGAACATTTATGGAGGAGGGGAAAGGTCACTTGCCAAAATGAAGGAAAGAAGAAGGAAGGAGGAGGTGATGATGCATGATTATACATGGAGCATGCAACAATGTAACATGCATGAATATAATAGTGCACATGATGATTATGAGAATGCAAAATGACAAGAGGCACAAATGCAACATGTCAAAGATGGGCATGGCAATGCAATATAATCAAATGATGAACATGATGCAAGAAGCAAAATATGACAATGGCACTCATCGCGATCATGGCAACAAACAGATCAAACACACAACGACAACGAAAAACAGGAAGACACCTGGCGCAATGGTCTCGGGGCGTCACATCTACTCACCTGGACATTGGCCCGAAGGGCGGCACTAGCGTTGTAGGCAGCCTGACTGCTCTCGTGCACTATCTTCACCCGCTCCATCATCATATCAGCCTGTCGGATGGCTTCCGTAGCCGCTTCCGACTGGTTGTCTGGGACGGGGTAGCTGGTGAAAAAGTGTGCAGACGACCCAGGTGCGGCTTCTTGAAGCTCCGTGGTGTGGAGTTGGATAGTTGAAGGAACCACATGCGAGGTCGACCGCGTGGGATGCCCACTCGGCAAGGGTGCAGCGAACGTCATAGTGGCCCTGCCCGCGTCTTCAGCTTGACGGATGGGAGGCGTTGCAGTCGGTTCTTGCCGAGCCACCCTGCCAGCTGTTACCTTCTTGCTCTTCCTAGGCGTAGGAGCCACATCTTCGTCGTCGTCCGGAAGATCAATGATGTTGGGTGGAGCTGCAAGACAGAACATTCGACCCCAAGTGAACCACTCGACCCTAAAAGGATCAAGAATTGAAATAGCAAGAGTTCATACCTGGGTTAGAGGTTACCGCATCCTCCATTTCATCATCCCGGTACTGGTATGAAGAGGTCCCTGACGTAGCAGCACTGCAAAGGCCCGCATTCAATCGGTTACACCCAGTTAATCGAATCCACATGAAGGACAAGTCAGATGGTTACCCGGAGATAGTAGGAACGGTCACTTTGATCCTGGGCAAAGCTTTTGGCAGTTTGGAGGAGATGGCTTTCAGCACTTTTGGCGCTGGGGCCGACGCGACCTTAGATTGCTTTGGAGCCTTCTCAGTCGGCGTCCGGGAAGACGTCCTGGGGCGCTTCGAGGACTGCCCGATTGGCGCAGCCACCAAGTCCGGAGCGCTTTCCGGGTCATGAGTGTGCTCGGACCTCCTCTCCCTGCGAGGAGGCGAGTCGACTTCTTCCTCATCAGTCGATTCCTCGCTCTCCTCATCCTCCTCGGCTTCCGAATGCTCCTCACCGCTCTCGCCCCTGCTCCCTTCTTCCTCAGCGCCTGGGTCCTGCACTCCGTTGGGCATCGAGTACATTTCAATGAGGGCCTGAAAGGATAACAATCAAAGGAAATTCAGTCGACCACGAACGGGACATCACATGGTGAATCATAAAGATACTTGATAAAATAGAAATATACCTGCTCCGGCTGGTGCGACTTGTCGAATGGAATCACCCTCCTGGACCCCCGAGGGTTGTCTTTGTTGCCAGTGATTCCCCTCAACCAGTTCTCCAAGATATCCTCGCTGACCTCCTCCGGGTGGATCCGAGTAGTATCCTCGAGCCTAGAGTACATCCACATCGGACGATCACGCGCCTGAAGAGGTTGGATGCGTCGACCGAGAAAGACCTCCAGCAGATCCATCCCGGTCACTCTGTCGCGGACAAGCTGGATGACCCGTTCAACCAGCACCTTGACCTGCGCCTTCTCTTCTGGAACTACCTTCAGGGGAGCAGGCTTCTCGACTCGAGCCAAGGAGAAAGGAGGAAGTCCAGTCGACTGGCCAGGGGTTCGTTGATCCTTGCAGTAGAACCAAGTCGACTGCCAGCCCCGGACCGAGTCAGGAAGGATCATGGCTGAGAAAGTACTCTTGCTCCTCATCTGGATCCCCAGACCACCACACATCTGGATCACCCGCGTCCTCTCGTCACTCGACTTGGCCTTTTTGACTGACTGGGAACGGCAAGTGAAGATGTGCTTGAAAAGCCCCCAGTGCGGTCAACAGCCCAAGAAGTTTTCGCACATGGACACGAAAGCAGCCAGATAGACTATGATGTTCGGAGTGAAATGGTGGAGCTGAGCCCCAAATAAGTTCAAAAAACCCCGGAAGAAAGGGTGGGGAGGCAGTGAGAATCCGCGATCTATGTGGGTTGCGAGGAGGACACACTCACCCTCTCTAGGCTGCGGCTCGGTTTCGTCCCCCGGGAGCCGAGCCGACTTGTGAGGGATCAATCCCCCCTCCACCAGGTCATCGAGGTCGTCCTGCATGATTGCCGAGCGGATCCAGTCGCCCTGGATCCAGCCCGCCGGCAGGCCGGACCTCGACGAGGATCCGCCTCGGCTGGTCCGCTTGCCCTTTGCCTTCGCGGTCGCTTTCTTCGCGCGTTCCAGCGCCGCCGTCTTCTCCTTCCCCATGGTGACGGATCGAGCTCGAACAGAGGTCCAGCGATGAAGCAGAAGCGAGAGTGGCGGAGGGATCGGGGGAAAGAGAAGAGAGAATGGAAGCACGCGGAACAGAGGCCTGGCCCGGGACCTTTTATAAGGCCTTTCACCGAGTGGCTGACTGGTGGACCCAAGCGATCTAAACAAATCCCACAACAGTCACGCGCGCAGTACGTGGCGAAAAAGGTGGCGCAAGGATCGAGGAGACTTGCCTAATCCGTCCCGGTAACCTCGGTTCCGCCCATCTGGCGCACTTCCCAAAATTCGAATCCCGCGAGATCCGCGGAGAGCAGAACAACCTGTCAGACTGAAGACAAACACCCTCTACATCATCATTCGGAATTCTACCATGAAAGTTCACTCGACAACAACCAAGAATGGACCAAGGCGATTGAGAAAGGAGTCGACGTCGTCACCTCAACTCATTGTTCCAGGACAAGGCATATTCATAACACAAAGAGTGGGTCGGAAGTATTCTCAACCCCTTCCTCACTCAAACCCTGATCCATTCGGGGGCTAATGATGAAGCTATGTACCTAGGGTAGGGTCACGGGCTTGTCCAGCATACCCTCCCCAAGGACATCTCTGCAAAGAATCAGAAGCAGTCGAAGAGAAACTATCATCCGCTCGACCGTGGAGATGCACTCACTCGACCACCTTGAAGACACTCGACCACCAGAAGATGAGGAACCCTCCACTCTGCAACGGTCAGGATTTAAACCATAGCATTATGAGCATTTATGACTCTTTACTATAGACGTTACCAGTAACGCCTTTCCTTTATGAGCATTGAACCCTATGTAACGGAGGGGAGCTAGGGTCCTGGCGCTCTCTATATAAGCCACCCCCCTCCTCTGGGACAAGGGTTCACACTTTCTGTAATTCACACACATATATTCAGTCGATCGCCTCAGGGCTCCGAGACGTAGGGCTGTTACTTCCTCTGAGAAGGGCCTGAACTCGTAAACTCGTGCGTACAACTCCTCCATAGCTAGGATCTTGCCTCCTCATACTTACCCCCCATTCTACTGTCAGTCTTAGATCCACGACAATGGCAGCTGGAACTACGTCGGTATTTCCCCAGAGAGGGAGGGATGATGTAGCACAGCGACGGTAGAGTATTTCCCTTAGTTATGAAACCAAGGTATCGAACCAGTAGGAGAACCAAGCAACACAACGTAAACAGCCCCTGCACACACAAATAACAACACCTCGCAGCCCGACGTGTTAAAGGGGTTGTCAATCCCTTTCGGGTAACGGCGCCAGAAATTGGCGCGTGACGGTAAAAAGGTTGTAATAGATTGGATAAATAGATCGCAAATAAAATAAAGTGCAGCAAATTATTTTTGGATTTTTGGATTAATAGATCTGAAAATAAAAGCAAGGAAAAAAGTAGATCGCAAGGCAAATATATGAGAAATAAGACCCGGGGGCCGTAGGTTTCACTAGTGGCTTCTCTCGAGAAAAATAGCAAACGGTGGGTAAACAAATTACTGTTGGGCAATTGATAGAACATCAAATAATTATGACGGTATCCAGGCAATGATCATTACATAGGCATCACGTCCAAGATTAGTAGACCGACTCCTGCCTACATCTACTACTATTACTCCATACATCGACCGCTATCCAACGTGCATCTAGTGTATTAAGTTCATGAAAAAACGGAGTAATGCAATAAGAATGATGACATGATGTATACAAGATCCATTTATCTATATGGCGGTAGATATAGATCTCGTCTTTTTATCCTTAGTAGCAACGATACATACGTGTCGGTTCCCTTTCTGTCACTAGGATCAAGCACCGTAAGATCGAACCCACTACCGGGCACCTCTTCCCATTGTAAGATAAATAGATCAAATTGGCCAGACAAAACCCAAATATTGGAGAAGAAATACGAGGCTATAAGAGATCATGCATAAAAGAGATCAAAGAAACTCAAATACTTTCATGGATATAAAAACATAGATTTGATCATAAATTCGAAGTTCATCGATCCCAACAAACACACCGCAAAAGAGTTACATCATATGGATCTCCAAGAGACCATTGTATTGAGGATCAAGAGAGAGAGAGATGAAGCCATCTAGCTACTAACTGCGGACCCGAAGGTCTACAAGGAACTACGCACGCATCATCGGAGAGGCACCAATGGAGGTGGTGAACCCCTCAGTGATGGTGTTTAGATTGGACCTCGTGTTTCTGGACTCTGCGGTGGCTGGATGAATATTTCGTCGACTCCCCTAGGGTTTCAGGAATATTTGGGTATTTATAGGGCAAAGAGGCGGTTCGGGGGGCACCCGAGGTGGGCACAACCCAACTGGGCGTGCCAGGGCCTCCTGGCGAACCCTGGTGGGTTATGCCCCCCTCGGGGCACCCCCCAGGTGCAACCAGGGCCCATTGCCTTCCTTTTGGCCCATAAAAAATCTCCGTGAAGTTTCATGGCATTTGGACTCTGTTTGATATTGATTTTCTGTGATGTAAAAAACATTAAAAAAAATAGCAACTGACACTTGGCACTATGTCAATAGGTTAGTACCAAAAAATGATATAAAATGATTATAAAACATTCAAGATTGATAATAAAACAGCATGGAACAATAAAAAATTATAGATACATTGGAGACGTATCAATCAACAACTCTCCCATCTTGGGGAGGGCAATATCCATCAACATCTTCAACAACATCATCTCCTCTCAAACCCTAGTTCATCTCTTGTGTTCAATCTTCATACCGGAACTATATATTGGTGCTTGTGGGTGACTAGTAGTGTTGATTACATCTTATAGTTGATTACTTTATGGTTTATCTGGTGGAAGATTATATGTTCAGATCCAATATGCTATTTAATACACATCTATCTTGAGCATGATTATCATTTGTGAGTAGTTACTTTTGTTCTTGAGGTCACAGGAGAAATCATGTTGCTAGTAATCATGTGAACTTGATATGAGTTCGATATTTTGATGGTATGTATGTTGTGATTCCCTTAGTGGTGTCATGTGAACGTCGACTACATGATACTTCACCATATTTGGGCCTAAGAGAATGCATTGTGGAGTAGTAATTAGATGATGGGTTGCGAGGGTAACAGAAGCTTAAACCCTAGTTTATGCGCTATTTCGTAAGGGACCGATTGGATCCAGAAGTTTAATGCTATGTTTAGAATTTATTCTTAATACTTTTCTCATAGTTGCGGATGCTTGCGAGGGGGTTAATCATAAGTAGGAGGTTTGTTTAAGTAAGAACAACACCTAAGAACCGGTCCATCCACATATCAAATTATCAAAGTAGCGAACACAAATCGGGCCAACATGATGAAAGTGACTAATGAAATTCCCGTGTATCCTCAAGAATGCGTTGCTTATTATAAGAGACCGTTTTGGCCTGTCCTTTGCCTCAAAAGGATTGGGCTACCTTGATGCACTTTTGTTACTACTATCATTACTTGCTCATTACAAATTATCTTGCTATCAAACTACACTGTTACTTGCAATTTTAGCGCTTGCAGACATTACCTCGCTGAAAATCACTTGTCATTTCCTTCTGCTCCTCGTTGGGTTTGACACTCTTACTTATCGAAAAGTCTACAATTGATCTCATATACTTGTGGGTCATCATCAGGCCATGCGAAGGGCCGGTCAGCCGCTTCAATGCGGCGCAGCGGCCAGAGTTGGTTTCTCGAGAACACGCGTCCGCATTGAAGTGACGGCTGCCGAGAGGTCGCCTCGGTCAGCGCCGCCCTCCCGCCCTCCGGTCACATCACGACATCAAAGTCGGCCTCCACGTGCTCTGGGCCATCATGAATTTAGCGTGGTATGCAGCTCGTGCATTATAGAAGGAAAACGCGGGAGGGGGTGATGAATTTTTGGTGTGCCAGGGAGGTCAGAAGTGTACTTAGGAGCGGTCCGGATTACCACAACCCCCCCCCCCCCACTTTTGTCTCCGGTTTGCAGGAGAAATCGCGTTCGGACCGCCCCGCGGACCGATACAGATCAATATTGGATGGCTTTCGCGGTCCAGACAGCACAATCCAAATGGTTGCAGAAGGTTTACAGATCTGCGTGAAGATGCCCTTAGGCTGCTCCCAATGGACCGGTACTTAGATGGGGTGCTAAGCATATTAAATAGCTTAGCAACCAAACTCCCCAATGCATAGGTGCTTAGCTTCTTGTAGCTAAGCTCCCTTCATTTAATAATTTAGCTACTAAACTCCCTCATGCATTGGTGAGTTTGCTTTATTTAAATGTTTTGCTTAGGTTCGCGTGCTTGGCATTGGTTCTTCCTGGGGTCACCAAATTCATCTCTCTCCTCTTAATTGCCTTGCCACATCAGATTTTTCGTCTACATGGCATGCTTAGCACCCGTACAAGGTGGAGCATTGGAAGGGGCCTTAAGGCCCTACGAGTATGGACGGTCTTTTTTTTGAGCTGAAACACCTTGCATTCAAATTACTAGGGACCAACCAAATCGGTGGTCACGGCACGGATTATATCAATAGGGAAATCTGGCTGCCATAAAGTCTGGCTGTCCGGATCTCCATTAGAACCAATTGCGGCCAAAACATGCGCTGCCACACTACACACACGAGGGCAGTATAGAATCTTGTGCTCGATGAAACCAAATTGTAGGAGGAACCTGGCTTCACGAAACATGGACGGCCTTTTTACCATTCAGGGAACCTTACCTAGCAAGAGGATGTGCCTCCTATGGATTGGGTTTACTATGTTGGCTTGGCTCTTCGGACTATCTGCAATAAGATTATTATCGAGGGTATTCATGTCATGACTCATTTTCGTCTATGTTGCTTTGGTTCAGCAATAGTGGTCACTCTCTAGAAGCAGGGATGGCGAAGCACTTGATGCCCTCCTCCTTGGCTGCTTGAGGTAGCCAGTCATCTTACTTCGCCTATGACGCAGCATTCTTGCCTTGGCAGATTTTGTTTTTGTTTTCTTTGTTCCCTTTGGGCTTACTCACTGTTGAGCTTAACATTATCTCCGTAACTAAATGTAAAATGTTTTTTTGTTGCAATTTAGTTACGAAGGTACTAATACCACATTTTGATGTCATTGTTAATTAAACTCATTGCTTTATCTGTAAAGCAAGTCCAAAACCCTATTTTCTAACCTATATACTGTTGAAAAATAAAAGTTAGAAAAGGTCCGTCACCAAACAACCAAATTTGCATAGCATATCATCTGAGTGCATAATATCATCAGTTCAGCACACTCATTTTATGTCTTGTGGTTGATGAACTATAGGGCCCAAGTACGTTTAACATTGATGATCATTTAAGCTCGTGTGGATCACAACCATTGAAATGACCAATAATTCAAACCCTATCTTGTCCCCTTTCCCATTCCATAGTCTCGTACCTCAGCATAACTATAGTCATTAATTTAATACCGCAAAGAATATGTCATGTGTTTATTTTTGCATTGTAGTCGATCCTTAAACCGTACATTTTGCTATAAGATTCGCGCATAGAGTGTCCTCGGCCCTTTATATGTCTCGCTCGCTTTCTCCCCCCATCCGGTACCCTCCCCCCTCCCCCCCCCCCTCCCGCTCTAACCCTAGCGCCGCCTTTACGGGCAACCGCACTCCGGCCGCCTATCAATCACGTGTTTATTTTTGCGCTGTAGTCGATTCTCAAACCGTACAATTTGCTACAAGATTCGTGCATATAGTGTCCTCGGCCCTTTATATGTCCCGCTCGCTTTCTGCCCCGATCCCGTACCCCCCTCCCCCCGCTCTAACCCTAGCGCCGCCTTTACGGACACCCGCACTCGGGCCGCCTGTCAATGAAATAGACAACTAGAGAATTCACCGTCACATCCTTGCCCCCTCCGCCCGTGCTTGAGCTATCGGGGCGAATCCCGACCTCGTCGGCGACTATGTGGCGATGGTGGTTAGCGATGGTCTCGATTCTGTGGAGTTGGTGGTCAAGGGTGGTCTCGGCCGTGTGGCAACGGCGTCGTCTCCGCTGGCGACACGACGAAGAGATGGGTATCGCCAACTCCTCCCTTTTTACTTATTTTTTCACTTGCATAAACAAGATCTCGTCACTATTTTTGTCCTCGCTCATCATGGCCGATGCGCTCTTTTCATCACGCGCGTGTCCATCGGACAATAGTTGCAGCAGACGGCCCGGAGGGATTTCTCTCCCGCTTTTTTCTTTCTCCTGAGAAAGATCTGTTTTCCCTGAAGAAAATATATTTTTTTGCGGGGACCATGAAGAAGAAAATATTTGCTAATCGATGCGCCCATCTATTACTTGAGTCACTATTAATTATCTTTGCTGGATTTTTCCTGTGCATGCATCCTCGCTGGTCTTGCTGGCCCCCAATTAATCACTGCCCCAAAATCAAACCTTCGCCAGAAAATTAACACGGAAGATTTTCTTCCAGGGAAAGAGATTCGTCTTCCAGGAAGAATACTTCGTTGATAAGCATCGACGCACACCTACCACTGGTACCCCAGTTATCATTATCAATTATCTTTGCTGGATTTTCTTTGCTCGCCCACAATTAATCACTGCCCCCGAACCTTTGCGAGAGAATCAATGCGGAGCCAAAGCATGGCCTGTGCAGATCGCTCCCGATCTACGTCGAGCACGGGGAAATCTTTCTTCATGTGGACTGACAGGCCATAGGGGTGGGGCGCGGCCAGCCAGTCAGAGGAGTGACGAGCGAGCGAGACGAGACGAGACGCGACGCGTAAAGGGAGACTTTTTTGACTATATAAAGAGTGCTGGCCAATCGCCGCGGCCCCCTGCCCCTGTCAAATCCTCCGCCTCGCTCCTCCCGCCCACTCCACTCCACAGCGCCGCCCGCCCGCCCGCCCTGTCCCGTCAACCAACCGCTCCGCCGTCGCCAGCCCTCAGCCCTCGCCCCGCATGACACCGCCGTCCAAGTAGCCGCCGCGCGTGCCGGTTTCGATCGATGGGGAAGCGGGGGCGGCCCCGCCGCGGCTCGACAGGGATAACGTCGTCGCCACCGCCTGGGTTCGGCCCCGCCGCCGCCGCCGGTGCGCGGCGGTCCTCCGCCCGTTCCGCAGGTCCGCTCGCCCCCTTCTCCTACTCTCGCTTCCGGCCGTCGTCGGGCTCGCGTTCATTGCTCCGATCGAATCATTTTGTCTCCTTCCCGATTCCTCCAACTCCAAACCCCTGTCCCGCGAGCCGCCGCGCCGGCGCTAGGCACGGATTCAGTTCCGGAGCGGCCTACTCGTTCGGTGCGCGTGACCTAATTACCGCCTTCCTTTTCTCAGTTCCTAGGATGCGCGTGAGCTCTCCTCAACCTTTTTTCGTTTTGCATAATGTATACTTCGTGTTTCAAAGTTGGCGCCCGACCGCGATTCGACGCGTCAAAGATTCAGAGGTGCCTTCCCGTGATGGCATGATCCACCTGCTGGGGAGCGATAGCTGGGTTTTTGAAAACTGAATTGTGCTACTCTACCTACCCCTTTTACAGTTTACTGTTCCTCAAGTATGTAATTCCTAGGCAGGTAGTAATAACTTGTTTGTGAATAAGATATGACTGGCCCTGACCCGCCTGTAAATCCAGGCTGCACTGAAATATTATTATGTCTTTATTCAGTTCATCTGGACAGAGTGTTGCCTGAAATAATTATGATGAAACAATGCTTTCAGCTTCATTCTACTCACCGCTTTGATGCTTGTAGGTACCATCTCTGCTGCTCGTACCGACATGCTGTTCAACGTGGAAATACAACCTGGCTACGCTGATCCTGAGTCTCTACGACATTTTTGGGTACTTTGTGCATTCCTTTCTTCTTTGAGATAAGTATGTTCAGTTTTCGACGTAGTTCTTCGCCCTGATCCTTATGGATCGGTGCACTATTATTTATGCGTAGAGGTAAACACAGTTTCATGCTAACGACCGGGTACATTCTTACGCTATAAACATAGAAGTGCTGGATTGGCAACCATTTAATAGAATCGATTGTTTACTCCTTGATGAATTACATACATTGTGGTTCAACATTCTGACTGATATCTTTTTGTTATTACAGAATAAAAGTGCTTCCCCTGTGAAAGGCCGGAAGAGGAAATTCGGTGTTGATGCAACCAAAGGTGAATCAGCAGGTGTTAATGCAAGTAACACCAGGGAGCACCTGCGTTCCTGCAGAAAAGGCAAGGGTCCAGGGAAACGTGCCAGGTTGGTAGACAAAGAAGGTGCTACTGGGTTGGGGAGAGTTCAAACACCAACCGGCTTATATAAAGATGAATGTGCTTTCTGCCAATCATTTAGAACCAGTGAGCCGGTATGTTGCATATCATTTACATACATCAAGTAAAAAATGATCTGCTGAAGTCTTATTATTTGTACTGGCACTAAAACATGTTCACTTTTCCTATGTCAGGTGCATGGTCCGCTCGTACAGTATCACAATGGAAGGATTGTGTCCGGTGACGAGGCCGACGCTACTAACGCCATATATGTCCACCACAAATGCATGGTTTGGTTAGTTTCTTTATACACCATGTTTAACTCTTCATATTTAATTTATTTAGAATCATCATACACAGTGTTCATCCATCCTTTTCATTCTTTACCCATGTTCCTGAAGGGCCCCAAAAGTGAAATCCAATGACGACGGTACTTTTGAGAACGTTGAGAGTGAAATCGTGCGTGGTTCAAGATGGGATTGCAGCAGATGCAATCTCCGGGGAGCAGCACTTGGTTGTTATCGCGCGGGGTGCCCCAATACTTATCATGTCCCATGTGCATTCATGATACCAGAATGCCGCTGGGATGTTGTAAGCTTTTGAGTATACCTTGTCCTTGATCCATTTATAAACACTGATGTTCTGACATGTCTAGTTTTGATTTTGAAGGAGAATCTCCATGTTTGGTGTCCCATGCATGCACCACCTGATGAGATGAGCTCACCAACAATTGAGACTGGCATTCTTTCCCCCGTCCCTCAAAAGTACGTGATCTTTCTTTCATGTAACTTGATTAATCCTTCATTTTCTAATCCAGTGTTCTATTCGGTCATTTCAGCCAAAGTCCAGCTAAAGAAATTTCCGCCGATTGCCAAATAGAAGATAACCAAATTAATCCATTGCTGGGCAATGAGATGAGCTCACCAATAATTGGAAGTGACATTCCTTCCGCTGTCCTTCAGAAGTATGTGATCTTTCTTCAACCTTCATGTTACTTGATTAATCCTTCATTTTATAATTCACTGTTGTATGTACTCATTCCAGCAATTGCCCAGCTAAAGAAATTTCCGTCGATTCCCAAATGGAAGATAAACAATTTAATCCACTCGTCACATCAAATTCTCCTTTGTCTGGACTAGTAGTGCCTGGGTATGCCATCTTTCTTCACCCGCCTTGGAGAGGGTTCCGTTCGTTTGGTTAATCATTAATATTTCATTTTCTGTTGTTGATTTTTTTGTATTTTGTAGTTCCAGCCAATATTTAATTAAAGAAGGAATATCTGCCCTTCATAGAGGGGAAGATCTACAAGTAGATCAGCTGAACACCTCAAGTTCTTCCTCGCCTCAGGGGTATGCGTGGCGGAGGTTACTGATCAGATGTTCAATCATCATTCATTAATATTCTTCTATAATTTGCTCTTTATTTCATCATTGCAGCCAATGTAAGGACAAAGAAGGAATTTCTACCAATTACCGGGCAGAAGACAAACTAGCAAACCAGTCTAGTACCCCTTTGGATCAGTGGGTTTTGCTCGGCATAGCTTTAAGTGCATCAGAAAAGGTAGCGTGTACTATACTAGCAAACAATACTCTCCTTTCAGAGCATTTGGATATATCTGAACAATACTAGCAAACATGTGAATGGACAAGTAATGCAGCAATCCAACTTTATGGTGAAATTTAAATTATATATAATTTGCCTGTTTTCGAATTAAGTTATGTTCCATACTAAGCTGTGATACAATTGTTTACGTTTGTCAAGCAGGATTCCTTGAAAGAATTTGCATCCTTGACCAGTTCAACCTTGGCTCAGGAATGGGACAAAACTGTGACTCATGTTATTGTGGGCAGAAACGCTGGTTTTCGATGTCCCAGATCATATGAGGTCCAGATGGCTATACTGTCTGGGAAATGGGTTGTCACAGACAGATGTTAGTATTAGTCCATCTTACATCTCCAGTGTTTGTACTATTGATGATAATTGTACTACTTCCAAGTTCATGTTACATTCTGCTTAATGTAACAAGCTGCTGGTCTATTGGCACTTCCATTTATCCGTGTGTCATCTAAGACTTATCCTAGCTCGGCAGAGAATATTATTATCCCCGCACTAAATCAGTTCATGTCATATTCCTGTCTTAGGGGTTGTGGATTTCTTGGTGGAAAGGATTTCAGGTCCAAATCCTTGCTTGGCAAAGCTGATTCCAAGCCCGGAAATTTCTTATGAGGTGAAATTCCGCGATGGTCCGCGCACATCAATTGATGGACCAGCAAAAGGAAGAGCTGGAGCTGCTGAAGGGGTATGTATACATGTCTAGCAATAATATATTCTCTACGAATTCTAAATAGTAAATAGAGAAAAACACATGTGATAAAAACTGATTGCAGTTTGTCTTATGCATAAGTTCAGGGAATTGGCCTACAGTTCTTTTGTGAAAAAGTTTCCTACTGCAAACAAGTTTAAAATTCTATTGAAATGTTCATACAGAGACTGTTTGATGTCAAAGGCTTAAAGTGCATCTTTAGAGAAATCTAGGTGTCGTGTGGTCAGGGTATTCCAAGTGTTTTTTTTACAAGTTGGGGTGCTAGACATATTTCCATATTTTGATCGCATCCACATTCAACAAAGCAATTATCTTTTGCAGCGGCATTTTACAATTCTCTTTCGAAGTGACATTTCCCGAAATGCGGTGTTTTGGAGTGCCATACACCGTAATGTGTTTATTTTATGATGCACTTCAATGGTCTAAAATGAGTGCATTTCAATTATTGTCTAATAAAAGCACTATTGGGAATGCCTTTCAACAGCCAAATGACGAGAAAATGATGTTTTGCAGGCACGAAAACTGCTTTCAGGACTGCATTTCTGCTTCAGCGCATACATGTACCCAGAAGACAGAAAGGACATCCAGAATCTCATAGCAGCTGGTGGAGGGCAACTACTTGAGGGAATCAGCCCAGACGGGTTACGTGAGTATCTGAAAAGAAATCCAGCAGAGGTGTACTTCATCTACCACGGCGGCCCTCCAAGGACGCCCACTTCGGATTTCGAACCTGAGTTTCAGGAGTGCAACAAGTACGTGGGATCGGGAGCGCGGATGATCAAACACCTGCAGCTGTTCGATGCTATCCTGTACTACGATGCACGGATGCTAGAACCGACTGGTGTCTTCACCAAGATATGTGAGTGAAGGGCGTGCTTCGGGTGATGGCTTTTTGCTCGCGTTACGACAACTCTTTTGGTTCAGCCCCCCACACGAGGTGTGAGGGGGGCTGTTGAAAGTTGACAAATCACATACTCTACTCACCCAATAGGCTACAGGGTGATGTCGTCGTCGTCGTCGTCGTTGTTGTTTTGGTGCCGGATTGCTTGTTTACTGGCCCCATTGAAAGTTGACAAATCACATACTCTGCTCACCCTAGCTATGGGGTGATGCCGTTGTTGTTGTTTTTGTGCTGGATTGCTTGTTTACTGGCCACTTCTAGTGCTTGTGTCAGACTTGTTCCGTGATACTGAAGGCGTCAATTTCCATGTGCTAAGACGGTTGGCACGTTGCTTTACCGGCCTCTTCTAGTACAAGGCTATGCATGTCTTCGATATGCCGACGAACGAATTCTGTTCTCCATGTTGCCAGAATGCCCATTGGAAGGATAATCAATGGCCTTCCTGCCGGGTATCTGGCCAGGAAGCTTTGAACAATGCTAATTAGCATGAAAGTCTTTCCAGAACCTGGTGCATGTGCTAGAATACAACCTCCAGGGGTTGTTCTTATCTGCTTGGTGAGGTTTCATCTGTTCTGAATGCTGAGGGTGGATTGATAGAGCACCAGGGACTACTTGAGGAATTATCTCCTGAAGGATTGGTAGTTGCCTCCAGATCATTGCAGCTTCTGGGTGTGTGATTGGTTGCGCTGCTGCAAGAAAGAGGAAATAAGAGATGTGGCTCCACTGATAAGGAAAATAAAGGGAATCGCTCTTTTAAAAAAAAAACTACATAGGATTTACTTAGTCTGAATTTGAATTGCATCCCAGTAAATTCTCTTTTAAACAGAGAAAAGGTGGAAGTTTAAACAAAACTCAACTGTTTCAGTCGAAAGTTAAAACACATGTAATGGGTGTTCATATAGGAAATTTGATTCTTCTATCAATCATCGAGGATGAATAACCGATGAACTAAATTTGAACAATAACATCCAGAGTTGATCATCAATGAGTTTGAGTTGACAAGGTGCTATAACTAGTTGATGCTGAGATGCCACATGAAGTTATGTACTTTGAATATTTTATCAATTAGCTCTATGGTATTCAGGAAAGTAAATCGGACCAATCTGGATCAGAAACTCCATACCTTTTTCCACTGCAACTCAAAAATATTCCTGATGTGTTGCTGGACCAAACCACAAACACGGCACACAATGCCCAAATCATCTTTCATCAGGAAGTCATGATAACAATCATCCACTACTTCAGAACTATTCATCTTCGACGAAACAGTAGTGTGATCACTTCCAATGGCCTGGTTAAATAAACTATGTTGGTCAGACTCGTCAAAAAACAAGTAGTGACCCCAGCAAAAAAAGGGAAGTAATGATAAACAAGAATACAGAGCAAATGTGTAAAGGAACACAATTAAGAAAAACAGTAGTATGATGATGGTAGGGCATCAAAATATGTGTTTGAAAACGTAAAAGGATTTGATGCAATTTCAGAACTGGCTGTTTCCAGAACAACCAGTAAGATTGTGTGCTGAGTAATAAATTGCAAAATAGTGTCACGTAAGTGACCTCGGGCATTATGTGGAGACAACATTCACATTATATGTTTTGATACACCAAGTAGGGGAAGAAATGGTGCTCAACTATAGGCATGTACTACAAATGTTCTATTCTATGGGGAGTATTTGCCAAGAACCATTTCATTACTGCAGGCATGAAAACCATTATCAAGGGAGCTAGGCACATGAGGTAATCCATCATGACATATTGAGATCTAATTTGATATAAGTAGCAAATAAAGGGAAGATATATAAAGACAATTGCCAAGTATACAGATACCTTCCAACATGCCAGTTCAACCGACATGTCCTTCCAAAGGTCATCCAACTCGTCAACTGGATTACCACTGTGATTATAATTTCCATTTTTCGTGGATTCACTGTGTATGAGTTCACAAGATTTCATAAGAATCTACAACAAATACCGCATGTGTCCTTTACTTTGGACATCTTTGCCTTCTCCCTCCCTTGTTTATTTCTACACAGTTTCGTCACGACTCTGTTGAAATGCAAAATAGTGAAGATCATTGGAGAAACAACTCCATTTATCAATCCAGATATTACGATTAATAAACAATATTGTCCCCCATATAGTCATATTCTCCAAAGAAAAGAAAAGAAGTAATCAATCGGTTTTTCTTCTTTGAAGCCGAGTAGGCACATTTTCCGGAAAAAAAAATGATGAAACTAAAATAAAAATTTCTTTGTAACCCAACAGAGCAAAAGAAGGATTGTCAAAAAAATTTAAAAACATATTCCTATAAAAAGAACAGAAATCTAATTCATAGACATCGTTGAGTTGCCTCAAGCGCAATATAGACATCATATTAGAAACATTTTCCATGGCCAATGACTTCTTGTGTTATTGAGATCTAGGCATAAATGTATGAACATGCTCGATGATTACCAGTAGTTATATCGATTATCATTTCCAGAGTTAACAGCGAAGCAGACCTCATTGTAAATGTTTATGCCATCATGCCCTTGCTTGTTCGGCTGTTGTGGCTCTGAAGTATTATGGGCCATCATCGAAAGCAATTTCAACACAAAGCATTTTATCATGCTGGCATAAGTTTAGACAAATTCGATACTGTTAAGCAGTTGGCGGAGCTTGACTAAATAATGAGGCAATTGGGCATTAAAAATGATTATCTATGGGTTTAATTCGTGCCTGCTTTTTAAGGAACCCATAAGCTACTATTTGTTAGCGACCATGGGAATGAATATTTCTATTGCCTCCTCTCTTATTCAGGCTGTAAAAACATGAATTAGTGTGCACTATATTAGATGCATTGAAAAACGGAGAATTTTTTCGTTGAGCTGAATGCACCTCACTCTCGATACCC
Source organism: Triticum aestivum (assembly GCF_018294505.1). Lineage (NCBI taxonomy): Eukaryota > Viridiplantae > Streptophyta > Magnoliopsida > Poales > Poaceae > Triticum > Triticum aestivum. The sequence goes on from NC_057797.1 coordinate 89,199,797, forward strand.
ATGTTGTGCTTTCCTGGATCAACTACAAGTTGAGCTTCAGAGTTGATATTCTCATTATCCGGCATGAAGATGTCCTGGTATTGGCAAGGCTGCGCAGCCAGCACGACATATTTCACGACCTTGGAAATATGAACATCCATGGGTGCGGTTGGGAGGATGGAACATCCACGTCCCGGTATGTACACTTCTCCTGTATACTCTCTGGTTAATTGCCATTACAAGTTCGATCTTTCGGAGACATAAATCCCTCGAAGTACACGGTCAAAAAAGCTATAGCTTACTTCATAAGGCTAAACAACAGCTCAAGCATCGCACCCTCTGGCCATCTCACAAAACCCCGTACATACATGTGCTAGCCACACTCAATATTATCGATCAAGCGACATAGTTGGCCTTCTCTTGCTGCATCGCATCCGCGATCTTGGCCCATTTCGTGCGGGCGGTGATCACCACCAGAGTGATGGTTTGGCAAGTCAGCCCGCAGATCAGACCCGACCATAAACCCTGTAAAAAATGTGCATCTGTTCAGTGCTCCGGCCAGCTCATTATGTTTCAGAATGGAGTTCGAGCTGCTTGCTATACCACATTCCGTCAATTTACCCGTCTAGACACATCCGTTTGAGGACAACTAATTCTGGACAAAGGAAGTACCTTGGTGTAGAAGTTGAGCTTGAAGGCAAAGAGGATGGCCAACGGCATGCCGATGAAGTAGAACGCCACAAGGTTCGTTATCGCCGCCAGGTGCTGCCATCCACAGCCCCTCGCCACCCCTGTCGTCACACACCAATTCATTCGTCAATTTGCCGAATTGTGTAGCGCCAACAGTGGCATTCCAATCCATGAATTCGTATCCGTGCCATGAAATTATCTGTTCAGTGCAGGTAAGTGATTCTTGAAGATTGGTTTAGGTAGTTAGCTGATGGATCTTTCTCACCTGACAGCACGCCCTGCGCGGAGTCGAGCACGATCGATGCCATCACGAGCGGGGTGATGGCCGCGAATTCTGACCCGATCACCTCGCTCCTGCTGAAGAGCCTCGCCCAAAGGCCGTGGCCGAAGCCCAGCAGCAGGACGAAGGAGAAAGCGAGGAACACCGACAGCTTCAGCGTCACCGCGACTGCATTCTTCGCCATGTCCACGTTCCCGGCTCCGATCTCATTCGACACCCGGGTGCTGGAAAAGGTGCAAACAATGAAATAACAGGTCGTGCTCACAGAGACAAAGAAAGAACTTGAGATCATGCATACCTTACGGCGGCACTGAATCCGTAGGTGATCATGTAGGCAATCGCCTCCGTGCTCGAGCTGCATTTAGAAGTCAAGTCCATTCGTTCATGAATCATGGGTCATGGCCTACGGATAACATGATGGAACAATGCTTCTGAAGCCCCATCGGACAGTACTGAAGAATGAACGTACCACATGGCGATCAGTGACGTGCTCACTGTGGAATTCGGTAGCAAGCCCGCGATAAGAACCAGAAGCTCAAACGCCCAGTACTCCAAGCTGCATGCACTCAACAAACACAGAATCAATAATGGGAAATGAAAATGGTGTAGCACGCGTGGTTGACAATAATATTGTGTATGATCATATATGGACTGACCAAACCATGACGGCGGAGGGCGCAGCGAGCTTGATCGTCGGCAGCACGTAGTTGAACGCGTCGGCGGAGAAGCCCTTCCACGTCTCGCCAAACTTCTTGGACCACATCACGTACCCAAGCAGCATCAGGCAGGAGAACCAGAAGGTGGCAGAGATGGCGGCAGACGCGCCGGCGAGGCCAAGGCCGAGCACGTTCACCAGCAGGTGGTTCAGCGGGACGTGGAGCGCGAACGGCACCACGGAGCAGACGACGAGCGGCACGACGACCGACTGCGTCTGCAGGTAACGCAGGAGGCACTGCAGGAAGGAGAAGGCGAACAGGCCGGGGATCTGGTACCGAATGAACACCGCGGCGGCGCGGGACACCTCCGGCTCCTGATGCAGGCACAGAAGCAGCGGCTCCGTGAACAGCCAGATGACGGCGATGACCACGGACACCACCGCCGACATGATGAGCGACGACTGCAGGTACAGTCCTAGCATGCGGTATAGTTGGGCGCCGCAGGCCTGCCCGCATAGCGTCTCCAGGGCGCCACTCATACCGGTCTGAAATGATCATCATTTTTTGCATGTGAGTTACTACTTTGTTGGATTTTAGGAGTTAATGAGGATGCAATGCGACAATGTTCATCTGCAGAACAAGTTATGGACTTATTGGGACAGTCTATTTGTAAGTCGCCTGAATTGTTTTTAATGCAAGTCACCTTCTTCCATTGTGTTGTACTCTAGTTTTTTCTATATTTACATATGTACTCTAGTTTTTTCATCGCGGTGTCCCGGTTTTCACCTCGGAGCTTTTGAAATCGGCTGGCTGAAATGTACTTTCAGCCTTCAGTTTCAGGCAGCTTACTCCATCTCAAAATTTTGGCAGAAGAACTACCAAGGCGACTAATCGAACGACAGATGTATCATCGATCACACAGCGTCTGAAGAGGTCCAATTAATTAATACGCGCCTAATCGAACTTCGACAAACCAAGATTAACCCAACAAATCAAGAGTGTGTGGTAGCAAATTATCGAAAGAAAAAAGAGTGTGTAGTAGCAAATTATCAGAAGAAAAAAGAGTGTGTGGTAGCAGGCAGAGCAGGGTACGTACGACGAAGGCGTAGCCGGTGACGGTGGCCCAGGAGTTGCCGAGCGTGGCGCCGGCGAGGCGGACGTTGCCGAGGTGGCCGGAGAACATCACGGACACCAGCGGGATGCCGTAGTAGGACATGTTGGTCAGGACCATCGGCGCCGCGAACCGCAGCTGCGCCCATGCCTCCTCCGTGTCGATCAAGCGGCGTAACCACGCCGGCGAGCGGGGCCTCGCCTCGCCGCCCTTGCCGTCGGCGGGCTCGCACGCACCGGGCGGCGTTGCCGAGGACATGTCGGCCCGCCGCACGAGCGGGGAGAAGAGCTCGGCTAGTTTCGTGGGTGTGGGGCGCCGATGGCGATGTGGACTGGAGATTAGCGGGTAGCAGGCTAGCAGCGGGTGAGCGGGCCGGTACCGGCCAGCGCGAGATAGCAATCCAAATTGAAAACTGCTTTCCAAAAATTACGCATCTCCATTTTCTGTTGTTTTTGGTAAGTCATGATTTGCTGCCATGATAAATATAGAAACTGATGATTCCCATAATAAATACGTTAAAAACTCTATTTTCGTTTTTTTAAGTCGTGATTGCTTCCAACAAACAAATATAGAAAATAAATTCTTCCTAGCAACGCTGACCATCAAACCGCCCGCATACGTCTGGATCCGTGGTCCGGACCATGGAAGCCATCCAAAGCAGTCTTGTATCGATCTGCTCGGCGGTCTGGACGCGCTCTTTCCGCAAAGTGGAGACAAAGTGGGGGTGGGTTGCGGGAGTCTAGATAACAATTGGACTCCGACACCTCAGGCCCACTAAATCTGCCCTTTCGGTCCAATTTTCTTTCACTCCGCCACTTCTCCCCTAGCTTTGCATCCGCATCCTCCACCTCCGCCATCACTATACCTCTTCGGCCGCCACACAAACATTGTTGGACATTCGCAACCAGCACCAATGCGCTCGTTCGCCTTTTACGACAGCGCTACCCCCCTTGGAGCCGATTATACCCAGGTACACTCCGCCACCATGTCAACGACCTCCATGGCGGCCACCACGCCGGCAGGTGTTCGGTCAAATGTCATTGAGCTTATTTTCAAACGCCGTGTCGATTTAAGGATGGCGGGGTACTCGATCATGGAGGATGAGTTGTTGTGTGATGCATTGATGGCCGTATCCGTGGATTTCATAGGCAGGAGCAGATGAAAGACCTTATGGCAGCAAGTGCATGAATCGTTTCATGCACGAAAATACATTGTGCCCCGTGACATACACATCATCCATGACCACATTGTGCGGTTGTTATCGCATCGATGGTACGACATCCAAACCATTGTCACCAAGTTTTGCCACATAGTTGCTCAGCTGGAGGTAAGGTACTCATTGCACTCGGCAGAGGAGGAGAACGTGAGTTTTGCTTCTCCTTCCTCAACTTGTTGATTGAATCATTCATTCACTCAATATTACTCTACGCATTGTCAATGACGGACAAGAGGGGCTGGCAGCAGCCATGGCTCCCCCAAGATCCTATACTTTTAGGCTTGTAATCCCCCATATTTAAGGGGGGAAACATGTATTGGTGCGATTTGGCCTCTGTTATGAAAAACATAACTCATTTGGTCCCCCTCGTCTTTGATTTCCGGCTCCGCCACAGCACATTGTGTAGCCCGTATGCGGTGTTATGATGTACCACATGAATGAGGGACGACCATTTACGTACACACACTATTGGATGAAGCTGAAGGGGCGGTATATGTGGGATGACATGATCCGCTCAAAAACTAGTTGTAGATCGAATTTGAGACATAGTTATACTAGACTTATTTGCATGCTACGTATGAATGATTTGTGTTATTTTCTTTCCGAACTTTGATGAATAGCCAGTTTGCATGAATTTTGTCTGCTAAGTCGAAACTCGACTTGAAATATATGGGGCAGTGTTGGATGACCGGCTCCGGCATTCATGTGCGCGGACTAGTTCCCTGTTCGCGGAAGGATACCGAAGCAAATTTATGAGTCAACATTGAAGATGCCCTTTGGTAGCAAAACATTTGACCATCATTATTCAAGTTTGCATCCAATGCAATTAATTCGTGCTTCCACTTTTCCGTCCAATGCAACTAATTCGTTCTTCTACCTTGTTAGTAGTAATATTGTGTATTAGCTAGCTTCCTTGACAACAAATTAATTTGTACTTTTCTTTATTGGAGAATCTGCTTCTGTGGTGAATGAAACTTATTTGAAATTTTGTCCTATGTGACGTGATATTCTGTTTCACAAGCATCTCCATCTTGCTTTTCTTCGAACATGCTTCCATCAAAAAGAAAATTATTCCTCATAGTTGGTGTACACAACGTACTCCAGTATCCTTAGGGCATCTCCAACACGGACTGTCAAACCAACATCACCCGTTCGGACTGCGTGGTCCGGACATATTTTATCATCCAACACGCTCCTGTATCGGCCTGCTCGGCTCTCCGGGCGTACTTTTTCCCACAAATTGGGGGGGGGGGGGGGGGGGTTGCGGGAGTCCAGACCGCCGCCACGTACGACTGCAACTCCCTCGGCCCACTTAAATCCTCACTCCCGGTTCCATTCTCTTTCACATCGTCCCTACTCCCCTTGTGTTGCATCCACACCCTTCTCCTCCGATGTCGCCGTTGTACCTCTCTGGTTGTCGCCCAGACATTGCAGGACATCCTCAACTCCCGCCAACGCGCCCGCTCATCTAGTACAACGGCGCCGTCCACCCAGGATTCATTCACATGCAGGTACCCTCTGCCCCCCTGTCGACGTTGTCCATGGCGGACACCACGCCTGGCAGGTGTTTGGTAAAATATCATTGAGCTTATTTTAGAACTCCATGTCGTTTTTGAGTAAGAAGGATGTTAGGATACTCGGCGAAGGAGGATTAATTGTTGTGCCATGCTTGGTTGGTTGTATCTGTGGACTTTGTAGGCAAGAGCAGAAGGGGGACTTTTGGCAACGCATGCATGGTTCGTTTCATGTGCAAAAGCACACTGCACCCTATGACATGCACATCATCCTCCATAAACATAGTGTCAAGTCCTTAGTGTATTGATGGTACACCATCCAGAGCTCCGTCATGAAGTATTGTGGCGCGATTGGTTGCCTAGAGGCAATGCGGCCATTGCGCGCGTCAACCATGGAGATCGTAAGTTTGCTTCTTCTTACTCTACATGTTGATTGATTCTTTCACTCATTGTTGCTCTACATGTTGTGTAGCCTACACACGCTGTCATGATGTATGTGACGCCCCAAGACCGGAGCTTCAGATGCCTTCCAGGGTTTCCGGGTTTCGTCGTGTGATTTGTTTGGTCCGTTGCATTTCATCTTTGCATCACGTGCATTGCATCATGTCATCATGCCATCATCTCATAAATCTTTTGCATCTCAACTAAATAAATTGTGTGGATCTTCAATCCATTTAAATCGAGGGAAGGGTGACTTCTCTTTATAAGATATCCTCCCAATATTTTAGGGAGCTATATTAAACCATTCCATTTGCTTGGAATCACCCACAAACACATATGCACCGTTCTTCAAATTTCCTTTTATCCTTCTCAACTTCCCCTTCTTCCTTTGCAGCCTTTTAGTAAAATTGAGTGGCAATTTTACTTTACCCATAAATGTTCCAAATCTGCCCATAAATCACATATATTGTGTAGGGTCACCTCCTATAATTTCAACCCATTTGGAGTTCATTTGAATGGGTTTCGAAATTCGAACTTGTCGAGTTAAATCCAACGCGTGTGGATTTTTCTTCCTCTAAAAATCGTCAGGCCTTTTTGTCAAATTCCTCGTATTTTTGCGAGTCCGGAATATTATCCATATGTCCAAGTCCTATCCCTAACTCTTCCTTTCTTCTCTTTTTCTTCTTTGTTATTTTCTGTTTATAGAAAATAAGAGAAATAGGAGCCCAACCAGCCATCGGGCCACCTAGGCCTCCCATCCTCCCCGTAGTCCTCCAGGCCGGCCCAATTTCCTTGCCCCTCTAAGGCCAGCCCGCACCGGCTCTAACCCTACCGATTCCCCTGCTCGATCCCTTCCCTCGTCCTCCCTCTAGCGCCGCCAGGAGATGGCCGCTCCGCGCTCAATCCCCTTTTCCCTCTCTTCGATCTCCCTCGCAGTGCCCCAGTCCTCGATCCCCTGTCTCTCTTGCCTGCCTTCGCCCCGCATCCTCCATGCCTCGCCCCTCTCCGCTCGCGTTGCCCACTGGCCCCGGCAAGCGTTGCGCCGGTGAGCTCCTCCCGGACTCGTTCTGAAGGAAATATGCCCTAGAGGCAATAATAAAGTTATTATTTATTTCCTTATATCATGATAAAAGTTTATTATTCATGCTAGAATTGTATTAACCGGAAACATAATACATGTGTGAATACATAGACAAACAGAGTGTCACTAGTATGCCTCTACCTGACTAGCTCGCTAATCAAAGATGGTTATGTTTCCTAACCATGGACAAAGAGTTGTTATTTGATTAACGGGATCACATCATTAGTTGAATGATCTGATTGACATGACCCATTCCATTAGCTTAGCACCCGATCATTTAGTATGTTGCTATTGCTTTCTTCATGACTTATACATGTTCCTATGACTATGAGATTATGCAACTCCCGTTTGCCAGAGGAACACTTTGTGTGCTACCAAACGTCACAACGTAACTGGGTGATTATAAAGGAGCTCTACAGGTGTCTCCAAAGGTACATGTTGGGTTGGCGTATTTCGAGATTAGGATTTGTCACTCCGATTGTCGGAGAGGTATCTCTGGGCCCTCTCGGTAATGCACATCACTTAAGCATTGCAACTAATGAGTTAGTTGCGGGATGATGTATTACAGAACGAATAAAGAGACTTGCCGGTAACGAGATTGAACTAGGTATGGGATACCGACGATCGAATCTCGGGCAAGTAACATACCGATGACAAAGGGAACAACGTATGTTGTTATGCGGTCTGACCGATAAAAGATCTTCATAGAATATGTAGGAGCCAATATGAGCATCCAGGTTCCGCTATTGGTTATTGACCGGAGACGTGTCTCGGTCATGTCTACATTGTTCTCGAACCCGTAGGGTCCGCACGCTTAAGGTTACGATGACAGTTATATTATGAGTTTATGCATTTTGATGTACCGAAGGTTGTTCGAAGTCCCGGATGTGATCACGGACATGACGAGGAGTCTCGAAATGGTCGAGACATAAATATTGATATATTGGAAGCCTATGTTTGGATATCGGAAGTGTTTCGGGTGAAATCGGGATTTTACCGGAGTACCGGGAGGTTACCAGAACCCCCCGGGAGGTATATGGGCCTTAGTGGGCCTTAGTGGAAGAGAGGAGAGGTGGCCAGAGATGGGCCGCGCGCCCCTCCCCCCTTGGTCCGAATTGGACAAGGAGAGGGGGCCGGCCCCCCTTCCTCCTCTCTCTCCTCTCCCCCCCCCCCTCCACGAATCCTATTCCAACTAGGAAAGGGGGGGAGTCCTACTCCCAGAGGGAGTAGGACTCCTCCTGGCGCGCCTCTCCTGGCCGGCCGGCCCCCCTCCCTTGAACCTTTATATACGGAGGCAGGGGCACCCCTAGAGACACAAGTTGATCCACGTGATCATATTCTTAGCCATGTGCGCTGCCCCCTTCCACCATAGTCCTCGATAATATTGTAGCGGTGCTTAGGCGAAGCCCTGCGATAGTAGTACATCAAGATCGTCACCACGCCGTCGTGCTGACGGTACTCTTCCCCGACACTTTGCTGGATCGGAGTCCGGGGATCGTCATCGAGCTGAACGTGTGCTAGAACTCAGAGGTGCCGTAGTTTCGGTGCTTGATCGGTCGGGCCGTGAAGACGTACGACTACATCAACCAAGTTAACGCTTCCGTTGTCGATCTACAAGGGTACGTAGATCACACTCTCCCTCTCTCGTTGCTATGCATCACCATGATCTTGCGTGTGCGTAGGAAATTTTTTGAAATTACTACGAAACCCAACAGTGGCATCCGAGCCTAGGTTTTATGTGTTGATGTTATATGCACGAGTAGAACACAAGTGAGTTGTGGGCGATATAAGTCATACTGCTTACCAGCATGTCATACTTTGGTTCGGCGGTATTGTTGGACGAAGCGGCCCGGACCGACATTACGCGTATGCTTACGCGAGACCGGTTCTCCCGACGTGCTTTGCACATAGGTGGCTTGCGGGTGACAGTTTCTCCAACTTTAGTTGAACCAAGTGTGGCTACGCCCGGTCCTTGTGAAGGTTAAAACAGCACCAACTTGACAAACTATCGTTGTGGTTTTGATGCGTAGGTAAGATTGGTTCTTGCTTAAGCCCGTAGCAGCCACGTAAAACATGCAACAACAAAGTAGAGGACGTCTAACTTGTTTTTGCAGGGCATGTTGTGATGTGATATGGTCAAGACATGATGCTAAATTTTATTGTATGAGATGATCATGTTTTGTAACCGAGTTATCGGCAACTGGCAGGAGCCATATGGTTGTCGCTTTATTGTATGCAATGCAATCGCGCTGTAATGCTTTACTTTATCACTAAGCGGTAGCGATAGTCGTGGAAGCATAAGATTGGCGAGACGACAACGATGCTACGATGGAGATCAAGGTGTCGCGCCGGTGACGATGGTGATCATGACGGTGCTTCGGAGATGGAGATCACAAGCACAAGATGATGATGGCCATATCATATCACTTATATTGATTGCATGTGATGTTTATCTTTTATGCATCTTATCTTGCTTTGATTGACGGTAGCATTATAAGATGATCTCTCACTAAATTATCAAGAAGTGTTCTCCCTGAGTATGCACCGTTGCGAAAGTTCTTCGTGCTGAGACACCACGTGATGATCGGGTGTGATAGGCTCTACGTTCAAATACAACGGGTGCAAAACAGTTGCACACGCGGAATACTCAGGTTATACTTGACGAGCCAAGCATATACAGATATGGCCTCGGAACACGGAGACCGAAAGGTCGAGCGTGAATCATATAGTAGATATGATCAACATAGTGATGTTCACCAATGAAACTACTCCATCTCACGTGATGATCGGACATGGTTTAGTTGATTTGGATCACGTAATCACTTAGAGGATTAGAGGGATGTCTATCTAAGTGGGAGTTCTTTAAGTAATATGATTAATTGAACCTAAATTTATCATGAACTTAGTACCTGATAGTATCTTGCTTGTTTATGTATGATTGTAGATAAATGGCCCGTGCTGTTGTTCCGTTGAATTTTAATGCGTTCCTTGAGAAAGCAAAGTTGAAAGATGATGGTAGCAATTACACGGACTGGGTCCGTAACTTGAGGATTATCCTCATTGCTGCACAGAAGAATTACGTCCTGGAAGCACCGCTGGGTGCCAGGCCTGCTGCTGGAGCAACACCAGATGTTGTGAACGTCTGGCAGAGCAAAGCTGATGACTACTCGATAGTTCAGTGTGCCATGCTTTACGGCTTAGAACCGGGACTTCAACGACGTTTTGAACGTCATGGAGCATATGAGATGTTCCAGGAGTTGAAGTTAATATTTCAAGCAAATGCCCGGATTGAGAGATATGAAGTCTCCAATAAGTTCTATAGCTGCAAGATGGAGGAGAACAGTTCTGTCAGTGAGCATATACTCAAAATGTCTGGGTATAATAATCACTTGATTCAAATGGGAGTTAATCTTCCAGATGATTGCGTCATTGACAGAATTCTCCAATCACTGCCACCAAGCTACAAGAGCTTCGTGATGAACTATAATATGCAAGGGATGAATAAGACTATTCCCGAGCTCTTCGCAATGCTGAAAGCTGCGGAGGTAGAAATCAAAAAGGAGCATCAAGTGTTGATGGTCAACAAGACCACTAGTTTCAAGAAAAAGGGCAAAGGGAAGAAGAAGGGAACTTCAAGAAGAACAGCAAGCAAGTTGCTGCTCAAGAGAAGAAACCCAAGTCTGGACCTAAGCCTGAAACTGAGTGCTTCTACTGCAAGCAGACTGGTCACTGGAAGCGGAACTGCCCCAAGTATTTGGCGGATAAGAAGGATGGCAAGGTGAACAAAGGTATATGTGATATACATGTTATTGATGTGTACCTTACTAATGCTCGCAGTAGCACCTGGGTATTTGATACTGGTTCTGTTGCTAATATTTGCAACTCGAAACAGGGACTACGGATTAAGCGAAGATTGGCTAAGGACGAGGTGACGATGCGCGTGGGAAACGGTTCCAAAGTCGATGTGATCGCAGTCGGCACGCTACCTCTACATCTACCTTCGGGATTAATATTAGACCTAAATAATTGTTATTTGGTGCCAGCGTTAAGCATGAACATTATATCTGGATCTTGTTTGATGCGAGACGGTTATTCATTTAAATCAGAGAATAATGGTTGTTCTATTTATATGAGTAATATCTTTTATGGTCATGCACCCTTGAAGAGTGGTCTATTCTTATTGAATCTCGATAGTAGTAACACACATATTCATAATGTTGAAGCCAAAAGATGCAGAGTTGATAACGATAGTGCAACCTATTTGTGGCACTGCCATTTATGTCATATCGGTGTAAAGCGCATGAAGAAACTCCATACTGATGAACTTTTGGAACCACTTGATTATGAATCACTTGGTACTTGCGAAACCGTGCCTCATGGGCAAGATGACTAAAACGCCGTTCTCCGGTACTATGGAGAGAGCAACAGATTTGTTGGAAATCATACATACAGATGTATGTGGTCCGATGAATATTGAGGCTCGTGGCGGATATCGTTATTTTCTCACCTTCATAGATGACTTAAGCAGATATGGGTATATCTACTTAATGAAACATAAGTCTAAAACGTTTGAAAAGTTCAAAGAATTTTAGAGTGAAGTTGAAAATCATCGTAACAAGAAAATAAAGTTTCTACGATCTGATCGTGGAGGAGAATATTTGAGTTACGAGTTTGGTGTACATTTGAAACAATGCGGAATAGTTTCGCAACTCACGCCACCCGGAACACCACAGCGTAATGGTGTGTCCGAACGTCGTAATCGTACTTTACTAGATATGGTGCGATCTATGATGTCTCTTACTGATTTACCGCTATCGTTTTGGGGTTATGCTTTGGAGACGGCCGCATTCACGTTAAATAGGGCACCATCAAAATCCGTTGAGACGACGCCTTATGAACTATGGTTTGGCAAGAAACCAAAGTTGTCGTTTCTGAAAGTTTGGGGCTGCGATGCTTATGTGAAAAAGCTTCAACCTGATAAGCTCGAACCCAAATCGGAGAAATGTGTCTTCATAGGATATCCAAAGGAGACTATTGGATACACCTTCTATCACATATCCGAAGGCAAGACTTTTGTTGCTAAGTTCGGAAACTTTCTGGAGAAGGAGTTTCTCTCGAAAGAAGTGAGTGGGAGGAAAGTAGAACTTGACGAGGTAACTGTACCTGCTCCCTTATTGGAAAGTAGTGCATCACAGAAAACTGTTTCTGTGACACCTACACCAATTAGTGAGGAAGCTAATGATAATGATCATGAAACTTCAGAACAAGATACTACTGAACCTCGTAGATCAACCAGAGTGAGATCCGCACCAGAGTGGTACGGTAATCCTGTTCTGGAAGTCATGCTACTAGATCATGATGAACCTACGAACTATGAAGAAGCGATGGTGAGCCCAGATTCCGCAAAATGGCTTGAAGCCATGAAATCTGAGATGGGATCCATGTATGAGAACAAAGTATGGACTTTGGTTGACTTGCCCAATGATCGGCAAGCAATTGAGAATAAATGGATCTTCAAGAAGAAGACTGACGCTGACGGTAATATTACTGTCTACAAAGCTCGACTTGTCGCAAAAGGGTTTCGGCAAGTTCAAGGGATTGACTACGATGAGACCTTCTCACCCGTAGCGATGCTTAAGTCTGTCCGAATCATGTTAGCAATTGCCGCATTTTATGATTATGAAATTTGGCAGATGGATGTCAAAACTGCATTCCTGAATGGATTTCTGGAAGAAGAGTTGTATATGATGCAACCGGAAGGTTTTGTCGATCCAAAGGGAGCTAACAAAGTGTGCAAGCTCCAGCGATCCATTTATGGACTGGTGCAAGCCTCTCGGAGTTGGAATAAACGCTTTGATAGTGTGATCAAAGCATTTGGTTTTATACAGACTTTTGGAGAAGCCTGTATTTACAAGAAAGTGAGTGGGAGCTCTATAGCATTTCTGATATTATATGTGGATGACATATTACTGATTGGAAATGATATAGAATTTCTGGATAGCATAAAGGGATACTTGAATAAGAGTTTTTCAATGAAAGACCTCGGTGAAGCTGCTTACATATTAGGCATAAAGATCTATAGAGATAGATCAAGACGTTTAATTGGACTTTCACAAAGCACATACCTTGACAAGATTTTGAAGAAGTTCAAAATGGATCAAGCAAAGAAAGGGTTCTTGCCTGTGTTACAAGGTGTGAAGTTGAGTCAGACTCAATGCCCGACCACTGCAGAAGATAGAGAGAAAATGAAAGATGTTCCCTATGCTTCAGCCATAGGCTCTATCATGTATGCAATGCTGTGTACCAGACCTGATGTGTGCCTTGCTATAAGTCTAGCAGGGAGGTACCAAAGTAATCCAGGAGTGGATCACTGGACAGCGGTCAAGAACATCCTGAAGTACCTGAAAAGGACTAAGGATATGTTTCTCGTATATGGAGGTGACAAAGAGCTAATCGTAAACGGTTACGTTGATGCAAGCTTTGACACTGATCCGGACGATTCTAAATCGCAAACCGGATACGTGTTTACATTAAACGGTGGAGCTGTCAGTTGGTGCAGTTCTAAACAGAGCGTCGTGGCGGGATCTACGTGTGAAGCGGAATACATAGCTGCTTCGGAAGCAGCGAATGAAGGAGTCTGGATGAAGGAGTTCATATCCGATCTAGGTGTCATACCTAGTGCATCGGGTCCAATGAAAATCTTTTGTGACAATACTGGTGCAATTGCCTTGGCGAAGGAATCCAGATTTCACAAGAGAACCAAGCACATCAAGAGACGCTTCAATTCCATCCGGGATCTAGTCCAGGTGGGAGACATAGAGATTTGCAAGATACATACGGATCTGAATGTTGCAGACCCGTTGACTAAGCCTCTTCCACGAGCAAAACATGATCAGCACCAAGGCTCCATGGGTGTTAGAATCATTACTGTGTAATCTAGATTATTGACTCTAGTGCAAGTGGGAGACTGAAGGAAATATGCCCTAGAGGCAATAATAAAGTTATTATTTATTTCCTTATATCATGATAAAAGTTTATTATTCATGCTAGAATTGTATTAACCGGAAACATAATACATGTGTGAATACATAGACAAACAGAGTGTCACTAGTATGCCTCTACTTGACTAGCTCGTTAATCAAAGATGGTTATGTTTCCTAACCATGGACAAAGAGTTGTTATTTGATTAACGGGATCACATCATTAGTTGAATGATCTGATTGACATGACCCATTCCATTAGCTTAGCACCCGATCGTTTAGTATGTTGCTATTGCTTTCTTCATGACTTATACATGTTCCTATGACTATGAGATTATGCAACTCCCGTTTGCCAGAGGAACACTTTGTGTGCTACCAAACGTCACAACGTAACTGGGTGATTATAAAGGAGCTCTACAGGTGTCTCCAAAGGTACATGTTGGGTTGGCGTATTTCGAGATTAGGATTTGTCACTCCGATTGTCGGAGAGGTATCTCTGGGCCCTCTCGGTAATGCACATCACTTAAGCCTTGCAAGCATTGCAACTAATGAGTTAGTTGCGGGATGATGTATTACAGAACGAGTAAAGAGACTTGCCGGTAACGAGATTGAACTAGGTATGGGATACCGACGATCGAATCTCGGGCAAGTAACATACCGATGACAAAGGGAACAACGTATGTTGTTATGCGGTCTGACCGATAAAAGATCTTCGTAGAATATGTAGGAGCCAATATGAGCATCCAGGTTCCGCTATTGGTTATTGACCGGAGACGTGTCTCGGTCATGTCTACATTGTTCTCGAACCCGTAGGGTCCGCACGCTTAAGGTTACGATGACAGTTATATTATGAGTTTATGCATTTTGATGTACCAAATGTTGTTCGGAGTCCCGGATGTGATCACGGACATGACGAGGAGTCTCGAAATGGTCGAGACATAAAGATTGATATATTGGAAGCCTATGTTTGGATATCAGAAGTGTTCCGGGTGAAATCGGGATTTTACCGGAGTACCGGGAGGTTACCGGAACCCCCCGAGAGGTATATGGGCCTTAGTGGGCCTTAGTGGAAGAGAGGAGAGGTGGCCTGAGATGGGCCGCGCGCCCCTCCCCCCTTGGTCCGAATTGGACAAGGAGAGGGGGCCGACCCCCCTTCCTCCTCTCTCTCCTCTTCCCCCCCCCCTCCACGAATCCTATTCCAACTAGGAAAGGGGGGAGTCCTACTCCCAGAGGGAGTAGGACTCCTCCTGGCGCGCCTCTCCTGGCCGGCCGGCCCCCTCCCTTGAACCTTTATATACGGAGGCAGGGGCACCCCCTAGAGACACAAGTTGATCCACGTGATCATATTCTTAGCCGTGTGCGGTGCCCCCTTCCACCATAGTCCTCGATAATATTGCAGCGGTGCTTAGGCGAAGCCCTGCGATAGTAGTACATCAAGATCGTCACCACGCCGTCGTGCTGACGGAACTCTTCCCCGACACTTTGCTGGATCGGAGTCCGGGGATCGTCATCGAGCTGAACGTGTGCTAGAACTCGGAGGTGCCGTAGTTTCGGTGCTTGATCGGTCGGGCCGTGAAGACGTACAACTACATCAACCAAGTTAACGCTTCCGTTGTCGATCTACAAGGGTACGTAGATCACACTCTCCCCCTCTCGTTGCTATGCATCACCATGATCTTGCGTGTGCGTAGGAAATTTTTTGAAATTACTACGAAACCCAACACGTTCCACTTCTCCTCACCTTGCGCCGCCCCTCTCCCTCGAGTCCTCGCCATGGACCTGCTCCCAGCGCCGGTGAACCCTCCAACTCTGCAGGGCTCCTCTCCTTGCGCGCATGCAACCCCTGCATCACTCCCGAAGGCCACCCTACGCGCGACCCTGACGACTTGCTGCAGCCGTTCGCCGCCACAGGAGCCTCGCGTCCGGTTCCCTCGAGGTCCCGTGCTGCCGGACCTCTCCTGCACCTCGGCCGCACGCAGGGCCCCTCGTGCCTTTCACTACCGTCGCCCGGCCAGATCCGGAGGTCTGCCACTCCTTGCTGCCCGCTCACCCGTCCCGCTGCCTTCGTCGATCGCCTCCTAGAGGAAGTGACGAGGCAGCCCGCAGCTCCTGTGTCTACCCGCGATCCCTTGCTCGCATGCTTTCCTCCCGCATCACGCCCGTTGTCGGTGTCAAAACCGGCGGATCTCGGGTAGTGGGTCCCGAACTGTGCGTCTAGGCCGGATGGTAACAGGAGGCAGGGAACACGATGTTTTACCCAGGTTCAGGCCCTCTTGATGGAGGTAAAACCCTACGTCCTGCTTGATTAATATTGATAATATGGGTAGTACAAGAGTAGATCTACCACGAGATCAAGGAGGCTAAACCCTAGAAGCTAGCCTATGGTATGATTGTTGTTGTGTGTTGTATATCTATCGACTAGCCTGGCCTCGGTTTAGATAATGCACCGGAGGCCTAGGATAACAAGAGTCCTAGCCGAATACGCCGGTGGGGAGAAGTCCTTGTCTTGATCGCCAAGTCTTGTGGAATCTTCCTTGTATGCGGTAGCTGTCCGAACTGGCACATGAGTATACGGCCACGGGGGTCCTCGGCCCAATCTAATAGATCGGGAGACGACGTGGTGAGTACCCCCTAGTCCAGGACACCGTCAGTAGCCCCCTGAACCGGTCTTCAAGTTAGGTACGCTCCTCGATTCTTCCGAACTGTTCTTCATCTTCGGTTGCCGGTCTTGAAAACTGATTCAATAAATCTTCTTTATCTTCGATCTTGAGGATCGCCGAAATGCATTCAACGAGTTTACACGTCGGGTATCCGAGGAGCCCCTTTAAGTTTCCGGCCTTTATCAATGCCTTGTTTATTTTTATGCCACACCTCGGGTTTGAGGTTGTTCCCGGGAGGCAGGGTCCTCTTGCGTCCGAGCTCCAATGCCGGACTGCATTCGAGGTATCTTTTGCAGCCGAGCACCAACACCGGACCGCTTCCCAGCTCTAGCGCCGGAATGTATCCGAGCTCCAACGCCGGACTATGTATCCGAGCTCCAACGCCGGACTGTATATCCGAGCTCCAACGCCGAAATATATCCGAGCTGCAACGTCGGACTATATCCGAGGTGTCATATCACCTTGGTTCAAAAAAGTTGAAGGAATTTAGCCGAGCTTAATGCCGGAAATGCCCTCTATGGAGCCAGCCACTAGCGCCCGAGCTTTATGCCGGACTGCTTCCGAGGTGGTGCACCACCCCGACTATGGGCCGTTTTTTGTCAATATTTTTTATTGGTGCAATTTATTCTCTGTCGAGATATATAGCTAGTAGCCCTCAAGGTGTGTATCGGTCTAAAACCCGAGATGCACATGAAGGATGACATAAGACCGTTGATCCCAGTAGCTGCTGAGACTCAGGTTTATTTGCAAAATCGGCCTGAGGATCAAGTCCTAGCTCGGCAGAATACTTCGGGACACAAAAGCGGCATGCTCAGTCCTCAAGACTCAGGTTGGGTGCGGCCGACCAACCTGAGGATCAAAATCTCCTCGGAAACTATATTGCACATAAAATTTTCTGCATTGGACAAGCAATGCAGTAGCCCCCGAGACACTGGTCGGGTGGCAACACCAGATCAGGGGATCGATGTGCCCCTTTAATATTTGTAAATAATAAGCCCGAAGCCCAGTAGCCCCCGAGCCTTAATGCGGGCACGGGTGGCCGAATTAAGGATCAATATCCATAGTAAAATCACAAATTATGTGTAATGACTCTATGTATCCAAGTACTTTACGTCATTAATGCTCGGATCCGCATTGTACAAAACTTTGTTGACCGACCATCGGCTTCCACCTCCTTGGCCAGTAGCCGAGGAGTGTTTGTCCTACTTTATAAAGCCTTTATGAGGGCAAAGATTTACGACAAACAAGGCAATCTGGCCACACGGTTTTATAAACAAAGGTACGCAGAGAGATATGTTATATTACTGTTTAACAGAAGAAATGTATTCCAAAGAAAATAGTCCCGCTATCGGTTCCTTTCTTTGGGTTGTCATGCTAAGCATGATCATGAAACCTCAGCTCGAATGTAAGAGCAAAATATCGAGGATTTAGTTTGGGAGGCCAGTTAATAGCCCCCGGTAGTGTTCGGCGACAGTCGAGGTCAAGCCGTAAACACTTCGGCCAATGTTATGAATGGCCCGTCATAGTCATCGGATCGCTGACCAGTTTACGCTTATTGTGACAGTCAGTTTTCGGCTTTCTCCACTAAGGTGCTTAACCATGTGAGCTGGAAGCACAATCGCAGTGGTTCTCCCTTTGCACGCCTAGCCGAACAAAACGGAACGTAGGAAGCAAGTGCAGGAGCCGGGCAACCCAACTATTGACCGAAGACACAATTCGAAACCGATGCATATATAGCAATATCTGAGAATGTTTTTGCCGAATCCCTAAAGGTGTCCGGCGTTGCACTGCGAGACTAATGCTGGAAAAGCACAAATAGTTTAAAAGTGCCAAAAAGCTTGGAAAACCAAGAAACGTCAGTAAAAACATGACGTCCGAACAAGATCAAGTGTTCGGTGCCAATCCGAAAATTGGTCTTAGAAAAAAGAAGTGCTTCTGTCGTCCTTTAACATGACACATCCTATCTCAAGACTTCGAGCGGGTCAGCCTACGGCTTCAACCTCCTATCCCGAGGGCGGAGTACTTCTCATTAGGCCAGTTTAGCAAACTAAACTCTAGCGGCTTTGAGAGAGAAATTAGGCTCCCCGGCTAGTGACCGCACACTCGCGTCGAAAAAAGGAGTGATAAATAATAATAATAGAACTTTGCAACGACTGAGAAGAAGAACACTTATTATAAAACGGCTCAAATAAACTTAAGAGCCCCCAAGTGACTTGGGTAGAAGAATGATTGCATGTACCGAAGTACTTATATCATATCTATGTTCAACCGAACTTTAAACGCGTCTTAACCGACCGTCGGCTTCTCCCTCTTCGGTTAAGGACCGAAAAGTGTTATGTACTCCATCGGTCGAGAATATCGACGGTGTTTCCAATAACCAGGCAATCAGGCCATAAGGCTGTAACAGACAAAGCGCGCTCAGGGAACTTATGCTATATTACTGCGAAGAGTAAGAAGCATCTTCGAAGAAAATAGTACCCCCACCGATACCTTTCTTCGCTGCTCATTGTTATTATGAGACTTGTGCAATAGATTTTTTGTACTCATGAGTTCCGTTGTGTGCCGACCATCATTGAATAACTATAAGAGCGCTAGCTTTCGGCTTCACCCAGTCTGAGGTCCGGCTCGGGTAACCCGATCGTGACAATCGCAGAGGTGCTCCCTTTACTCCCTAGCCGAACAATCGGGAACATAGGGGTAAACACAGGAGCGAGGCAACCCAGCTTGCAAATCGCTTAAGTCAATGTGGTGCATATTGTGGCGTAATACACGAACAAGGAACGAAGCCGTACAAGTATAATCATATGCAAGAGGAAAAGCTTCATAAAGGAAGCCCCCAAGTAAACGGGGTATTTGAATTTATGCGTCACAAACAAAGTTTGGACAAGGAAATTTTTTAGAAGCAACTTTTTTCCAAAAAAGTATAATGCTTGGTCGAGCCGAACGCAAGTTAGAAATTAAAGCTTTGAGTATGAAAGCGACTTAGCTGGTTAATGTGTTCGGTAATGATGACGCGGTCCGAGCTTGATGCGGGGCAAGGTTCCATCCCTCAAGCCGGTCCCGAGGTGGCGGAGCGGAGAGCTTGACACGCCGAAGTGGTGACATAGCACGATCAATGCAGACCGGCAGAGTGACGCCGAAGTCCCCGGATCATTTTTCTGTGCACAAAAAATAGTGCAAACCGGAGATAATAGTAATAATGATAATAAAAAAATCGTTGCATAATAAATAATTTATGCAAAGTGAGTAATAAAAGAAATATGGCATGGCGCCGAAGTCAAGTCGATGCAGGGCGTCGGCGTGATGCGGTAAAAGCGTGGCAAAGCCTGAATTCGCAGGTCGGTCCGAGCTCCGAGTGCGGCGTTCGCCGGACTATATACAGAAACTGACCGAACCACCATGCGACTGTCGTTAATGCAGCCACCATTTGATAGACCTGTGTACATATGACGGACAAACCAGAGTAATAATTCCTTGGAAAAAATAAACCCAAACAAGCAAAAAATACTGGGAT
Organism: Triticum aestivum; assembly: GCF_018294505.1. Classification (NCBI taxonomy): domain Eukaryota; kingdom Viridiplantae; phylum Streptophyta; class Magnoliopsida; order Poales; family Poaceae; genus Triticum; species Triticum aestivum. The sequence continues at coordinate 89,219,919 of NC_057797.1, forward strand.
TAATAGCACCTGGTAGATTTGTTGTAGCAATCCGAAGGAAGGTGATTCCTAAAATTGGGACCCGCTCTGCACACCCATTGCCTGATGGGCGATAAAACGACGGCATGGCAATGCTGGTAAAGGTTGACTCACCGAGGTAAAGCCCTCGGCCCAGCTAATCATGACAGAGCTGGTCGGCTAGTGACGCCGAAGTGTCCAGAGTAGGTTGATGAAGAGATGGCGAAGCCCCCGGTCCAGCCGAGATGTCGAAGCCTCGATGTCAGCCGATGAGTCGAAGTAGGTCGGCGTGATGGACACCAGCTTGAAGAAGCAATAGTGCGGCCCTGTCGATGCAGGTCGTGACGTGGTCGATGCCGGCTTGATGAAGCGACCGTGCGGCGATGCCGGTATGCCCGCTCCGTGTAATCCGTGGGGCGGCGATGTTGGTGATGATTTATCCTTCGCGATGCCGGGCTCTTGTTCGGCTTGCCGAGATGATGATCCGAAGAAGTTGAGCTCGGCTCAACAAAGTGACGCCGTGTCTAGCGCAGGTCGGCAGCCGTGGAGTAATATTGCCGGACTGGTTTGACACCAGCATGATGTTGAAGATCATGTTCAAAAGATCTTACAGTTAGTGGGATGTGTTCGGGAACAAAACACAATACCCCATACAAAACTTCCTTCAAAAGGGATGTCCGAAATCCTGTTCATAAAAAAGATGAACTCGGGTCGGATTCGTTTTCGCGCAGAAAACAGATCCGAAAAGTGATGCACTAATCGGAAGGTTCCCGGAGTTTGGACGGTCGGATCGAGCCGAAATTTTGAGAGGTGGTAGATATAGGAATTCCGCAGCCGATCAACGGTTGGATCTTCCAAAGGACGTCCGAGCTAGAAGCTGGACACCACGCCCTAAACTCATCCAAATTCCCGTCCAGATTTGACAGGGCTCCGGTATATCGTGGATTGCCAGAGATTCCTCCATCGGAACTCGACGAAATTTTCCAGGGTTGTTGTAGACTCAATTCCGCACAATTCCACCAAAGCGATCGTCAAAGCGATACTCGAGGAGGTGGTGGTGGCAGATACGAGTTCGCTGTCCAGAAAAACAGCACGGTCGCTTGAGGGCAATGTTGACGTTGAGCCCCCGAGCTCCATAGATGATTCCTCCGTGATCTTGATAGAGATCGGAGTTGATGTTTGATGAAGGCCCTCATCCGAACATGACGATCGGAGATAGGGGCGCAATTCTTGGTCGAACCAAGGTGACCAGTCGAGCTGGTGACGAAGACGCCGAAGTCGCAGTTGATCTGCAGGCGAGCCATCGATCCTTTTGTCGATCACACAGCGGAACTCTCAATGAAAGCACCAATGTCGGTGTCAAAACCGGCGGATCTCGAGTAGTGGGTCCCGAACTGTGCGTCTAGGCCGGATGGTAACAGGAGGCAGGGAACACGATGTTTTACCCAGGTTCGGGCCCTCTTGATGGAGGTAAAACCCTACGTCCTGCTTGATTAATATTGATGATATGGGTAGTACAAGAGTAGATCTACCACGAGATCAAGGAGGCTAAACCCTAGAAGCTAGCCTATGGTATGATTGTTGTTGTGTGTTGTATATCTATCGACTAGCCTGGCCTCGGTTTATATAATGCACCGGAGGCCTAGGATAACAAGAGTCCTAGCCGAATACGCCGGTGGGGAGAAGTCCTTGTCTTGATCGCCAAGTCTTGTGGAATCTTCCTTGTATGCGGTAGCAGTCTGAACTGGCACATGAGTATACGGCCACGGGGGTCCTCGGCCCAATCTAATAGATCGGGAGATGACGTGGTGAGTACCCCCTAGTGCAGGACACCGTCACCCATCCTCAAGCCCCGCCGTGAGACCCTGGTTCAAACCACAAGCATCAAAGTTCCACTACGGTCACCGTGTTTTTTTTCCACCAAGTGCAACGACTCTAAGTACCACTACCGTCGCCAAGACCCAGATGGCGCCAAAAGTACCAAGATGAACGGGAACGACTACCGAGGTCTCTCCAAGTTCGACCAAGATTGCCGTGTACAACTACTGTCGACTCGGATTACGCCAAGTACACCGTCGGCCTTGGTTTCGCCAAGACCACCTCGAGTACGACTACACGACCGGAACACAAGTTCCTTGTATCACTTTCATCATAAGAACCGAGTCCGGCATGTCCGAAGACCCCAAGTACCATGACGCCCGAAGACATCGGATTCGTCAAGTTCATCCTCACACACGAGTACGACTTCACGTTGTTGGGCCGAGTACCACCGATGACCCTGAACAACTATGAAACGTGTACAACTACTTCCAAACGAGAACGACTACTTCCACTACCGTCGTCGCGAGAATGCCTACTTCCCTCTACGAACGAGAATCGTCCCCTTTGCACGCTCCGAAGGTATAACCCTGAGACGACGTCCGTGAACGAATGCTTGCGATGTTTGAGATGCTCATGTTTGCACTGTGTCCAATTTGTCACTCGTTTCCTTGTCGCCAACTCGTGGGACACCCGGTATTCGGGAGCACCCCACCATCTTCTGCAGGCAACCGCAAACTTCTCCTTTGCATCGTTATCTCAATCGAGTTACCGGAACCAGAACGTTGCCGTGGCACCCCTTTCCTTTCCACCACGGTGACAAATGCTTCATAATGCTCTTGTCAAGTTTTAATAAAAATTGCATAAACTTGTTCATGTCATCCGCATCATGATAACAACAACTAAAATGTTTAAATTGTTGTTGCTTTAAATTACTAAGGCATATGGGGATTTACCGGATTCGTTATTTGTCATATCCGGTCCCATTTAAATTGTTTAGATGGTGTAGTTTTGTTATGCCCCACCTCTTGCCATGTTTTAACAACATTTAATATTGTTGGGTACCTAAACGAGAGAGAACTAAATAATTGATGTGGTGTTCCGTCAATATGCAACTCGTTGCATATTGAGCTCCACTTAACTTGTAGTTTTGTTTGTGCCATTTGCCATGCCATGCATATTTAAACCGGACATGCATCATACTTGGTTGTGCATCATGCCATGCTTATGTGGTGGTTTTTTACTATGTTGTTTGCTTCTTTCCGGTGTTGCTTCTTCGGGTTAGTTCCAACAACGTCGCGTTTGTGAGGGTCCGTTCAACTACGACCGTTTGACTTCTTCATGGACTCGTTCTTCTTCCTTGCGGGATTTCAGGCAAGATGACCATACCCTCGAAATCACTTCTATCTTTGCTTGCTAGTTGCTCGCTCTTTTGCTATGCCTATGCTGCGATACCTACCACTTGCTTACCATGCCTCCTATATTGTTGAACCAAGCCTCTAACCCACCTTGTCCTAGCAAACCGTTGTTTGGCTATGTTACCGCTTTGCTTAGCCCCTCTTATAGCGTTCTTAGTTGCAGGTGAAGATTGAAGTTTGTTCCTTGTTGGAACATGGAGATGTTGTTTCTTGTTGGAACATATTTACTTGTTGGGATATCACAATATCTCTTATTTAATTAATGCATCTATATACTTGGTAAAGGGTGGAAGGCTCGGCCTTATGCCTGGTGTTTTGTTCCACTCTTGCCGCCCTAGTTTTCGTCATATCGGTGTTATGTCCCGGATTTGCGTTCCTTACGCGGTTGGGTAATAATGAGAACCCCTTGACAGTTCGCCTTGAGTAAAACTCCTCCAGCAATGCCCAACATTGGTTTTACCATTCACCACCTAGCCTTTTCTTTCCCTTGGGTTCTGCAGACTCAAGGGTCATCTTTATTTACCCCCCCCCCCCCGGGCCAGTGCTCCTCTGAGTGTTGGTCCAACCTGTCAGCTGTCGGTGGCCACCAGGGGCAACTCTGGGCTGGCCTACCCGTACCTAAGACAATCTGAGTGTGCCCTGAGAAAGAGATATGTCCAGCTCCTATCGGGATTTGTTGGCACATTCGGGCGGTGTTGTTGGTTTAGTTTTACCTTGTCGAAATGTCTTGTAACCGGGATTCTGAGTCTGATCGGGTCTTCCCGCTAGAAGGTCTATTCCTTCGTTGACCGTGAGAGCTTGTGATGGGCTAAGTTGGGACACCCCTGTAGGGATTTGAACTTTTGAAAGCCGTGCCCACGGTTATGGGCAGATGGGAATTTGTTAACGTCCGGTTGTAGAAAACCTGAAGTTGACCTTAATTAAAATGCATCAACCGCGTGTGTAACCGTGATGGTCTCTTTCCGGCGGAGTCCGAGAAGTGAACACGGTGTTGGAGTTATGCTTGACATAGGTTGTTCTAGGATCACTTCTTGATCATAGTTTCTCGATCGTGCTTTGCCTTCTCTTCTCGCTCTCATTTGCGTATGTAGCCACCATATATGCTAGTCGCTTGCTGCAGCTCCACCTCATACCTTTACCTTACCCATAAGCTTAAATAGTCTTGATCGCGAGGGTGTGAGATTGCTGAGTCCCCGTGACTCACAGATACTTCCAAAACCAATTTGCAGGTGCCGATGTTACCGAGCAGGTGACGCAACCAAGCTCAAGGAGGAGCTCGATGAAGGTCTTGTCCTTTATGTTGTTTCGTTCTAGTTGATCGGTAGTGGAGCCCAGTTGGGGTTGATCGGGGAACGTGTCGCATTTGGGGTTCTTCTTTTATTTTGGTTCAGTAGTCGGACCTTGATTGTATCTGGATGATGTAATATTTTATTCATGTAATTGTGTGAAGTGGCGATTGTAAGCCAACTATGTATCTCTTTCCCTTATGTATTACATGGGTTGTGTGAAGATTACCTCACTTGCGACATTGCTTTCAATGCGGTTATGCCTCTAAGTCATGCTTCGACACGTGGGAGATATAGCCGCATCGAGGGTGTTACAAGTTGGTATCAGAGCCTTCCCCGACCTTAGGAGCCCCCATTGCTTGATCGTTTTTAGCAGCCGTTGTTGAGTCTAGAAAAATGTTTTGAGTCATTTAGGAATTATATATCGGAGAGTTTAGGAATTCTTTTTACTCCCCAGTCCCTTCATCGCTCTGGTAAGGCTTCCTGACATAGAGTTTTGACTCTTAGCTTCTCAAATTTCACTAAATTTTTTTTAGGATCACGCGGGTATCTTGGAATCATTCTGATCGATTTGTGACGAGAACATTGTTCTTGGTGCCTCCTGTCATTTAGGGGTTGTGGCAGTGTCCCGGGGAGTTGAGCTCCGAGGTGTTGTCGTCACAATTTTATCGTTGCAGTTCTGGAATACCTGAGCTTAGTTCGCCGACATCGAAAATCTCTTTTATGCAGTTGTTGGTGAGATAACCTCGACGCCACCCAGTACTGGGGCGGGAGTTCGGGAGTATTGCCATAACTCGTATAACGGATGCTTTTCGAAGGTTGAGGTAGACGATTTCCGAAGGTTTCTTGGTTATGTGTTGAAGGATGGATACAGCTGGATGTAGGATTTGCTAGTTTGGGTGAGATATTATGCTTCCCCTGTATCCCCAACACCTGATTGCATAACCGGAAAATTTTGGGAGTTTCATAGGTGGGAACTCAAGTAGCTCTTAGGATATCTTTCCGACAGATATATGATATGAAATTGGGGTTCGACGTCTAGTGGTCCGCCTATCCACGGTTGGTTTTACAGTGGTCTCGTTGTGTCTTAAAGAGTCCTTGGCTATGCCGACTCGGGGACGCTTCATATGTCATGTGCACTGCCTTGTACATGATGGTGCTGTACGATCGAGCCCGTGTAGGCCCCACCACGAAAACTTCGGATGAAATCTCTATCATATGTTTGCTCTGGCTTATTCTGCAAGCCAATCCTTTGTTTTTGTTTTGAGCTGTGGTATTCGAGTTGCTTCAATGGCAAATGTTGATTCCATACCTTCCCCCAAATGGTGTTCTCATACTTCGATGTGAATACTAATCCTTCTCGATCATCGAGTTTGTCATTTCAATTTCTTGTCATCCGGTGTGTTTCTTTTCAAGTGGATCCGATCATTTCAACTTCTGCAAGATCAATTATCACTTCTTCTCAATGGTGTTTGTTTCATTGGTATCCAAGTTGCCTTTGTTTCCCACCCTTGTTTCTTCAAGGACTCATATATCTTAATCAAGTATCCTTTTACTCTTGTGAAGTCTCTCCATCCTTTTCCGTCAATATTTTTATCCGGTGATTCTCATGAAGATCATAACAGAGCTTCAAGTTCAACATTCGTCATTCTTTTCTTCTCCGGTGGATTCAATTCAAGCTTTGTTGATCATATTCCTTTCCTCGTTTTAAATGTTGTCTCATGCCGGTGCACCTCTTAATCATCCACTTCTCACTATTCAATTGTTCCGGAGTGCTGAAGATATCTCTGAAGGCTCGTCTTTTCATTCAAGATCCGTTCAAACATATCTTCGAGGACGTTCTCTCATTCAAGACTTTTTATTCAACCGGTGCAATCTCTCCTTCAAATCGTTCTATGGTGTATATTTTGAGTGGGCCCTAACCCACAGGTCTATTCCCAGGATCTTACCTGACTCTTCTTATTTCCCGGAGATATCCTCAAATTTCTTGTCAAAGTTTGATGTAAGAATGAATTATCATCAGTCAAATGTATTTCTCCAAGATCTTTCAAATTCTTTTCATCGTTGGCTCAACCTCTCCTCTTTTAATCATCCCGGAGTGTCTCAATAATTCTTGGTGGTGTTTTTTTTCATCGTCATTTGAAGACCGAAGAAGAGTTTTACCTCCATATCTTATCCGTTCTCTCAGAGATTCGTGGTTCTAATTCGAGGCCATCCTCTCATAATTGTTTTGATTGTGAGAATTCTTTTCACCTATCCGGAGCAATTCAAGAGTCTTCTCAGTTTGATTACCCAGAGTCCATCATTTCAGGCTTATTCATTCTCAGCTGTCAGTTATCATTCTCCTATTTTACCGGTCCTTCGTTCTAGTGATCTTCAATCGGCTTGTGATCTCTTCGTTCTCATGTTTCTAAATCCTCTCAATCTCTGTTCATTTTATAATTCTTCCCGATGTTTCTTTATCTTTTCTTCGTTCATTTTAATTCTTACGGTGGTTCGTTCAAGATTTCTCTTCCTCATCAATTTATTCGTTATTTCAATTCTACCGGTGGTGTGTTGAAGATTTTCTCAAGTTTATGTTATATCTCTCTTAATCTTTTCTACGAGAATAAGTGGTATGCCAAATCCGTTGCTTGTCATCAATTTAATTGGTGAAGGATACGCATTATGTAATTCTTATTCTTGTTTCATCCATGTGTTAATCCTTTCTTCCGGAATTTGTTCACAATGACTAATTCTCGTTGTCAATTCGTCATCTTCTGTTTTCTCCCGGAGTTCCAACCTCTTTCAATTATGTCACCACGAAGATCCATCTAAATCATTACAAGGTTTCACCTTGTGTTTTCAACTTCTCTTTTTTTGTTATCATTTTTGTTTATCGGAGTTCTTCATGGAGGCTCTACTTGATGGTTCATCAAGGATTTTAGTCCTTTTTTCGAATTTTTCATCGACATTCTTTCAGAGGAGCTCAAGCATTCTTCATCTTGCATTTCGAAGTGCAATTCCTTCATATCTCATCTTTTGAGGTGGTATTATGTCATTCTTGATAATTAGAGTTCATGTTTCATGAGTCACATGTTGTTAAGAATTAGGTATTTTAAATCCATCTATCTCTTCATTGGAATTATCTTGGGTTATATTTCACCAAAGCCTTCCCTAAGGATTGTTGCTATTTATGGTGCTTATAAATGATCCAAGTTCTTCATCTATCCTCTAGATGAAATAAGTTTCTCGTCTCCTTGTTCTTACCAATCAAATTCTTTCCCGTGAGTGGCAGGTTTTCATCTCTTAATTTGAGATGTACTCCACAAGACCATATCAAGCTTATCCTTTCGTTGTTGGTTTTCCAACAACTCCGCTCGACCCGTTTCCTAAGGATGCCTTCTCAAGCTCTTTTGTGGCATAAGATGGCATTTTCTTCTCCATTCTTTTCCAATTATCTATATTCTATTCTTTCGTTCCGGAGGCATTGTGATGTTGCTCTTTTCAACCATCATCTCGTGTGTCAAAGATCATGTTCTTTTCGTGCTTATCCTTTAACCGGATTGTGTGCCATTCTGCTCAAGTTCTTTTCGCCTTATCAAGCCTTGCATCTCTTTCAACCGGAGTGCTGTCTAAGATATTTCTTACTCCTTGTTCCATTCATTTAATACTTCCGGAGGCAATGTTTTGTAATGTCATCAAGTATCTTCTCATCTTATCAAGTTCTTATTCAATTTCTTTTCTTTTCAACCGAAGTGCTGTCCGAATTTGTAATTCCTTATTCCGCTTCCCTACCGGAGTGCTTTCAACTTCATTTATCTCCGTTGTATTCTTTTCTCGATATGGCTTAACCTTTTCAAGGTTCTTTGGTTTCACTCGTTTGTCAAAGGAGCAACTTAGTTTTACCTCTCCTTTTTCTCTTCCGTTGTCCCTCCCGTGCCATTCTAGATCTCGGGATGAGATCCTCTCGTAGTGGTGGAGTGTTGTGACGCCCCAAGACCGGAGCTTCAGATGCCTTCCAGGGTTTCTGGGTTTCGTCTTGTGATTTATTTGGTCCGTTGCATTTCATCTTTGCATCACGTGCATTGCATCATGTCATCATGCCATCATCTCATAAATCTTTTGCATCTCAACTAAATAAATTGTGTGGATCTTCGATCCATTTAAATCGAGGGAAGGGTGACTTCTCTTTATAACATATCCTCCCAATATTTTAGGGAGCTATATTAAACCATTCCATTTGCTTGGAGTCACCCACAAACACATATGCACCGTTCTTCAAATTTCCTTTTATCCTTCTCAACTTCCCCTTCTTCCTTTGGGGCCTTTTAGTAAAATTGAGTGGCAATTTTACTTTACCCATAAATGTTCCAAATCTGCCCATAAATCACATATATTGTGTAGGGTCACCTCCTATAATTTCAACCCATTTGGAGTTCATTTGAATGGGTTTCGAAATTCGAACTTGTCGAGTTAAATCCAACGCGTGTGGATTTTACTTCCTCTAAAAACCGCCAGGCCTTTTTGTCAAATTCCTCGTATTTTTGCGAGTCCGGAATATTATCCATGTGTCCAAATCCTATCCCTAACTCTTCCTTTCTTCTCTTTTTCTTCTTTGTTATTTTCTGTTTATAGAAAATAAGAGAAATAGGAGCCCAACCAGCCATCGGGCCACCTGGGCCTCCCATCCTCCCCGTAGTCCTCCAGGCCGGCCCAGTTTCCTTGCCCCTCTAAGGCCAGCCCGCACCGGCTCTAACCCTACCGATTCCCCTGCTCGATCCCTTCCCTCGTCCTCCCTCCAGCGCCGCCAGGAGATGGCCGCTCCGCGCTCGATCCCCTTTTCCCTCGCTTCGATCTCCCTCGTAGTGCCCCAGTCCTCGATCCCCTGTCTCTCCTGCCTGCCTTCGCCACGCATCCTCCATGCCTCGCCCCTCTCCGCTCGCGTTGCCCGCTGGCCCCGGCATACGTTGCGCCGGTGAGCTCCTCCCGGACTCGTTCCACTTCTCCTCACCTTGCGCCGCCCCTCTCCCTCGAGTCCTCGCCATGGACCTGCTCCCAGCGCCGGCGAACCCTCCAACTCTGCAGGGCTCCTCTCCTTGCGCGCCTGCAACCCCTGCATCACTCCCGAAGGCCACCCTACGCGCGACCCTGACGACTTGCTGCAGTCGTTCGCCGCCACAGGAGCCTCGTGTCCGGTTCCCTCGAGGTCCCGTGCTGCCGGACCTCTCCTGCACCTCCGCCGCACGCAGGGCCCCTCGTGCCTTTCACTATCGTCACCCGGCCAGATCCGGAGGTCTTCCGCTCCTTGCTGCCCGCTCACCCGTCCCGCTGCCTTCATCGATCGTCTCCTAGAGGAAGTGACGAGGCAGCCCGCAGCGCCTGTGTCTACCCGCGATCCCCTGCTCACATGCTTTCCTCCCGCATCACGCCCGTCCTCAAGCCCCGCCGTGAGACCCCGGTTCAAACCACAAGCATCAAAGTTCCACTACGGTCGCCGTATTTTTTTCCCACCAAGTGCAACGACTCTAAGTACCACTACCGTCGCCAAGACCAAGATGGCGCCAAAAGTACCAAAACAAATGGGAACGACTACCGAGGTCTCTCCAAGTTCGACCAAAATTGCCGTGTACAACTACTGTCGACTCGGATTACGCCAAGTACACCGTCGGCCTTGGTTTCGCCAAGATCACCTCGAGTACGACTTCACGACCGGAACACAAGTTCCTTGTATCACTTTCGTCACAAGAACCGAGTCCGGCATGTCCGATGACCCCAAGTACCATGACGCCCGAAGACATCGGATTCGTCAAGTTCATCCTTGCACACGAGTACGACTTCACGTTGTTGGGCCGAGTACCACCGATGACCCTGAACAACTATGAAATGTGTACAACTACTTCCAAACGAGAACGACTACTTCCACTACCGTCGTCGTGAGAACGCCTACTTCCCTCTACGAACGATAATCGTCCCCTTTGCACGCTCCGAAGGTATAACCCTGAGACGACGTCCGTGAACGAATGCTTGCGATGTTTGAGATGCTCATGTTTGCACTGTGTCCAATTTGTTACTCGTTTCTTTGTCGCCAACTCATGGGACACCTGGTATCCGGGAGCACCCCACCATCTTCTGCACGCAACCGCACACTTCTCCTTTGCATCGGTATCTCAATCGAGTTACCGGAACCAGAATGTTGCCGTGGAACCCCTTTCCTTTCCACCAAGGTGACAAATGCTTCATAATGCTCTTGTCAAGTTTTAATAAAAATTGCATAAACTTGTTCATGTCATCCGCATCATGATAACAACAATTAAAATGTTTAAATTGTTGTTGCTTTAAATTACTAAGGCATATGGGGATTTACCGGATTCGTTATTTGTCATATCCGGTCTCATTTAAATTGTTTAGATGGTGTAGTTTTGTTATGCCCCACCTCTTGCCATGTTTTAACAACATTTAATATTGTTGGGTACCTAAACGAGAGAGAACTAAATAATTGATGTGGTGTTCCGTCAATATGCAACTCGTTGCATATTGAGCTCCACTTAACTTGTAGTTTTGTTTGTGCCATTTGCCATGCCATGCATATTTAAACCGGACATGCATCATACTTGGTTGTGCATCATGCCATGCTTATGTGGTGGTTTTTTACTATGTTGTTTGCTTCTTTCTGGTGTTGCTTCTTCGGGTTAGTTCCGATAACGTCGCGTTTGTGAGGGTCCGTTCAACTACGACCGTTTGACTTCTTCATGGACTCGTTCTTCTTCCTTGCGGGATTTCAGGCAAGATGACCATACCCTCGAAATCACTTCTATCTTTGCTTGCTAGTTGCTCGCTCTTTTGTTATGCATATGCTGCGATACCTACCACTTGCTTACCATGCCTCCTATATTGTTGAACCAAGCCTCTAACCCACTTTGTCCTAGCAAACCGTTGTTTGGCTATGTTACCGCTTTGCTCAGCCCCTCTTATAGCATTCTTAGTTGCAGGTGAAGATTGAAGTTTGTTCCTTGTTGGAACATGGAGATGTTGTTTCTTGTTGGAACATATTTACTTGTTGGGATATCACAATATCTCTTATTTAATTAATGCATCTATATACTTGGTAAAGGGTGGAAGGCTCGGCCTTATGCCTGGTGTTTTGTTCCACTCTTGCCGCCTTAGTTTCCGTCACATCGGTGTTATGTTCCCGAATTTTGCGTTCCTTACGCGGTTGGGTAATAATGGGAACCCCTTGACAGTTCGCCTTGAGTAAAACTCCTCCAGCAATGCACAACATTGGTTTTACCATTCGCCACCTAGCGACTCAAGGGTCATCTTTATTTAATCCCCCCCCGGGCCAGTGCTCCTCTGAGTGTTGGTCCGACCTGTCAGCTGCCGGTGGCCACCAGGGGCAATCTGGGCTGGCCTACCCGTACCTAAGACAATCTGAGTGTGCCCTGAGAAAGAGATATGTGCAGCTCCTATCGAGATTTGTCGGCACATTCGGGCGGTGTTGCTGGTTTAGTTTTACCTTGTCGAAATGTCTTGTAACCGGGATTCTGAGTCTGATCGGGTCTTCCTGCTAGAAGGTCTATTCCTTCGTTGACCGTGAGAGCTTGTGATGGGCTAAGTTGGGACACCCTTGCAGGGATTTGAACTTTTGAAAGCCGTGCCCGCGGTTATGGGCAGATGAGAATTTGTTAACGTTCGGTTGTAGAAAACCTGAAGTTGACCTTAATTAAAATGCATCAACCGCGTGTGTAACCGTGATGGTTTCTTTCCGGCGGAGTCCGGGAAGTGAACACGGTGTTGGAGTTATGCTTGACGTAGATTGTTCTAGGATCACTTCTTGATCATAGTTTCTCGATCGTGCTTTGCCTTCTCTTCTCGCTCTCATTTGCGTATGTAGCCACCATATATGCTAGTCGCTTGCTGCAGATCCACCTCATACCTTTACCTTACCCATAAGCTTAAATAGTCTTGATCGCGAGGGTGTGAGATTGCTGAGTCCCCGTGACTCATAGATACTTTCAAAACCAATTTGCAGGTGCCGATGTTACCGAGCAGGTGACGCAACCAAGCTCAAGGAGGAGTTCGATGAAGATCTTGTCCTTTATGTTGTTTCGTTCTAGTTGATCGGTAGTGGAGCCCAATTGGGGTCGATCGGGGACTGTGTGACATTTGGGGTTCTTCTTTTATTTTGGTTCAGTAGTCGAACCTTGATTGTATCTGGATGATGTAATGCTTTATTCATGTAATTGTGTGAAGTGACGATTGTAAGCCAACTATGTATCTCTTTCCCTTATGTATTACATGGGTTCTGTGAAGATTACCTCACTTGCGACATTGCTTTCAATGCGGTTATGCCTCTAAGTCGTGCTTCGACACGTGGGAGATATAGCCGCATCGAGGGTGTTACAATGTACTACAGGTCAGAGGACGGATCATTTGCACACATGCATTATTGGATGAAACTCAAAGGGCAGCATGTGTGGGGACAACATGTGTCGGGACTCAAGCTAGTATCCTTGAATTTGATCTATTCATGAAAAACTTGTTGAACATCCGTTTAATCTTGTTAAATTTAACTATTGTTGTAGTAGACATAATTGCATGCTACAGATTTTGATGAATTCCGTCATGATTGATGAAAAGTCATCCGATTAGTTGAAATCCGATTCAAAAGCCATCCATGGTTGAATGGTGAAAGCGCCCCGCAATCTAAAAGAAAAAATAGGTTCAACACGTGCCGGTGCATTGAATCTGTATGCGGATAGCGTTGGATGATCGGCTTCCGCATCCGTGTGATTCTTCATGTCCACTAACGAATGCAGTGTTCGGTTGAGGGATGAGCGTTGCAGATGCCCTTATTACTGCTTCTGCTTGCCAATAATGAAATCGATGGAACCCCCGCCAGTAAATATGGTGCCGTAAGGTCAACACGCCATCTAGCACGAGCGTTGATAATTTCTGATCTGGCCACTCGCATCATCAAGCTTGCAATGTGCGTCGGCTTAACCAGTACACACATGTCACCTCAAGTCCACGCACGCTCTTCACTCTCTCCCCGAACGGGCGAGTGAGAGATGTAACGATCACACAACATCTAAAGAGGTGCAACTAATACGCGATCTAATCGAACTTCGACAAATCATGAGTGTGTGGTAGCACCGCCTAAAAAAGAGAGTGTGTGGTAGGAGTACGTACGACGAGGGCGTAGCCGGTGACGGTGGCCCAGGAGTTGCCGAGCGTAGCGCCGGCGAGGTGGACGTTGCCGAGGTGGCCGGAGAACATCACGGACACCAGCGGGATGCCGTAGTAGGACATGTTGGTCAGGACCATCGGCACCGCGAACCGCAGCTGCGCCCATGCCTCCTCCGTGTCGATCAAGCGGTGTAACCACGCCGGCGAGCAGGGATTCGCCTCGCCGCCCTTGCCATCGGCGGGCTCGCAGGCACCGAGCAGCGGAGCCGAAGCCGAAGACATGCCGGCCCGCCGCACGAGATGGGAGAAGAGCTCGGTTGATTTTGTGGTGTCTGGTGCCGATGGCGATCAGCGAGATATAGCGACGTGGACTGGAGATGTAGTAGCGGATAGTAGCGGGTGAGCCGCCTAGACCCCTTTTTTGTGCGGGGCCGGTGGGCTGCGGAATGTGGAACGGATGGTGGTGGAGAAAAGAAGAAGATCGGGCGTCGTACACATTTGGCGAACATTTAATGCTCCAGTGTTCAGGGCAGTGCGAAACTGTACTCCTACAAATCCAAACGTTTTCGTGGCGTGCGTGCGAAACTGTACTCCTACAAATCCAAGCGTTTTCGTGGCGTGCGAAATAGTAGTAGTCAGCGGCGGCGCCAGGGGTATTCACCTGTATTCATGTGAATACCCAAAATTTGGCCCAAACAAATTAGTAGATGTCTTCATTCAACGGCCCACAAGCCGACAGCCCACAAAACATGCCGGCTACAGGCCTACAGCCCAGCCGACCACCTCGTTTCATTGATTCGTTCGACGCCAATCCATTCCCCAACCTAACCTAGCGCGAGCGGCGGCGGCGGCGGCGATGTGGCCAGTACTGCAAGCAGCGGCCAAGGGCCAACGGAGCCGGCGACGGGCGACCAGGTTCCATTCTCCTTGTCGATGTCTTCTCTTAGTTCTCTAATTCTCTTCCCCTAAGGCCCTAGGTCCCAGTCAGTTCCTAACTTCCTATGGCGTATAGATTAGAACGATCCACCACTAGTTTGCTAGATTACAATTTTGGTATTTTAATGTAGTTTGCTGGAACAACCAGGTTGCTACTTGCTAGTACATCTAGTTTGCTAGAACGACCAGGTTGCTAGCAGTACTAGTTGGCTAGATTGCAATTTTGGTATTTTAATCTATCAATTTTCAGAGGGTATAACAGTTTTGGTAGATTGCTGATCTATTTTTTTTCCTGACCTTGTATCATAGATGAAGAAGGGTGTTAGCATATTTGCATTGTGGGAAAGCGCTTCGAAGGCAAAGAAAACAGGTTCCACATCTACTGATCTATATCAAATCCTTTGCTGGTTTGTAATCTTTCTTAAATGCTAGAGATATTGCCGCAATGCCATTTTGTTACTATTATGCATATATGGCAGTAGTACTGGCATATGATCATTGGCTCATTGCCGTCGGTATTGATTCTGCCAGTAGCTACTGCTAGTGTTGAAAGTGTTGTGTTGTTTGGTTCATATACTACATTTAGAGCAAAAAAAAATTGGATAAATACCCAACCTTCATTTCCTGGCGCCGCCACTGGTAGTAGTACTATCAAACATTTCTATATCTATACTACTATTAAACAATCCAACTAATTCTTTCTTAAAGCCACACGACAGATGTACACAGTTTAATTAGCATCGTACGATTAGGCCCATTAAACTTAATCTAACAGCTAGCCTTAATCTAATCTGTTCTTTCGTGTGCGCTTAGTAATTTAAGTTGGCTGACCGTGCTTCACCGAATCACCGTAGAGGATCTGTCACGCACCAACTCAATCCCTACAGTCACGCAAAGAGTAGAAAAAAAAGAGGAAAGTGATCTCAATCAGAGCCCCGCGCTCGCTAACTGCCCCGCGAGGCCGCCTGCCCTGGCCACCGGACGAGTGTAGGTCACCCACGCCACATGCGCCGCCGTCTGACCCTCCTCCGCCACCGCAGAACCGACGAGTGCGCCGGCAGCACCTCCCATCCCCTCCTATCATCTTCCCTATCCCAACACCGACGAGGTAGAGCCCGATGAGCTGAGACGGCGCCCTCTCGCCAGGCACGCCCTTGACCCGGACGGCACCGTCGAGCCCGTGGCCCTCCTCCCCAGGCCAGCAAGATCCGCCCCGTCCCCCCACATCGGCCACCATGGCCGTCCTCCTCTGCACCCAAGGTTAGTCCATAAGCACCATGTGCATTAGAAGGTTTGAGCCGGCGATTCAGCTTGCGGCAACCCCCAGTCTTTGATCTGGTTTGTTGTTCATCTTAGATGATTTTTTCTCTGGAAAATATTTTTTTCTTGCGTCTCATCTTAGGTAATTTGGATGGCCCCGTCTCTCACGAATACAATGAGCCGCACGCGCTAGGCGGAGCGAACAGATCCAACCACGTGGGTGGCGGTGGCGGCAGTGGGACCGAGGAAGAGACCTGCGTCCGGCGGTCTGGAGCATGCTGATGGCCGCGGCGGGAACGGCCCATGCCCGCCAATCTGCTCCTCAACTGCGGCATGCCCCCTTAGTCAAACTCTAGAGCCTTTTCCCGAACATATTGGAGATCGACAAGAATGGCGGCGACCGCAACCACGACCAGCGGCAAAGGAGAAACTGACCATGAACAATCGAGTCCTGACAGCGCTGCTCGTGTTGGACTCAGCTGTGCTCTCGGTGCACCGCCGATGGTTGATGGTGCTCGAGACCGAGAACTCCGTGGTCAGAGCCACCGGCGGCGGCTGAGTAAGGGCACTGGTGCGGTCAAGGTACATGTAGAATCAGGGGAGAGAGGGGTGGCGGCTGGGATAGAAAGATGGCCTGGTATTGTATTCTATTGGAGTTAGGGTTTCCTGTACAAGGGGGCAGCACATATATAGGCTGCAGGGTTACATGGGCCACATGGGCCACATGGGCCATAAGCGCGCACACACACACACACACTGAAATACAGATAAGACACAGCCCAACACTCCCCCTCAAGAGGGATGATAGATATCTATCATGCCCATCTTGTCACAAGCAAGATTGTTCTCCCTGGTTCCCAAACCTTTTGTCAAACAATCGGCGACTTATTGTCCAGAGCTCACATGAGTTATCTTGATGATTCCTGCATCCAGTTTCTCTTTGATAAAGAATCTGTCTATCTCCACATGTTTTGTTCTGTCATGTTGCACTGGATTATTAGCAATGCTGATTGCAGATTTGTTGTCACACCACACATTCAGAGGATCTTGTCTGAGCACTTTCAGCTCAAGCAGAAGGCCTCTTACCCATAACATCTCACTCAGCCCTTGAGACATTTCCCTATACTCAGCTTCTGCAGTTGATTTTGACACCACCGGTTGTTTTTTGCTTCTCCATGATACCAAATTTCCACCAACAAACACACAATAGCCAGAGGTTGATCGTCTATCATCAAGACAGCTAGCCCAATCAGCATCGCTATAACCGTCAACATTCAAA
The DNA here is from genome assembly GCF_018294505.1 of Triticum aestivum. Classification (NCBI taxonomy): domain Eukaryota; kingdom Viridiplantae; phylum Streptophyta; class Magnoliopsida; order Poales; family Poaceae; genus Triticum; species Triticum aestivum. Next base: position 89,237,081 of record NC_057797.1, read on the forward strand.
TGGCCATTACTCTTGAACCAGAGTCCCATACCAGGGCTGCCCTTTAGATACCTCATGATTCTATAGACTGCATCAAGGTGTCCACTTCTGGGGTCATGCATATATCTACTTACTACACTTACTGCATATGTAATATCTGGTCTAGTGTGACACAAGTACAGAAGTTTGCCAACCAATTGTTGATATTTTGCTTTGTTAACTTGTTCACCCATCTGTGATGTCAATTTGTGATTTTGTTCAATGGGAGTTGGGGCTGCTCTACATCCAAGCATTCCCATATCACTTAGGAGCTCTAAGGTATACTTCCGTTGAGACAGGGCTATTCCCCTCTTTGATCTTGCAACTTCGATACCCAGGAAATATTTTAGCTGACCAAGATCCTTAACTTCAAATGCTTTGCCTAGGCATTTCTTTAGTCTTCCAATCTCCTCTTCATTGTCTCCCGTTATTATGATGTCATCCACATATACTGCAAGAATAGTAATCTGTTGCTTGGAATGTTTATAGAAAACAGTGTGATCTCCATTGCATTGTTTATACTCCATACTGCAAACTGCTTGCCTGAACCGGTCAAACCAAGCCCTTGGCGATTGCTTCAAACCATAGAGAGATTTTCTCAATCTACAAACCTTCCCAACAGTCCCAGGTGTAGAAAGTCCAGGAGGAATTTCCATGTAGACTTCCTCTTGTAGATCTCCATGTAAAAAGGCATTTTTTACATCAAGTTGGTGTAGTGGCCATCCAAAGTTAGCTGCACATGAGATTAGAATCCTCACTGTATTCATCTTTGCAACTAGGGCGAATGTTTCGTCATAATCAATACCATACGTTTGGTTGTACCCTCTGGCTACCAGTCTTGCCTTGTAACGCTCAACCTTACCCTCAGGATTCTGCTTCACTGTGAAGATCCACTTACAACTGACTGCCTTCTTCCCATACGGAAGATTTGCTAGCTCTCATGTTTTGTTCTTTCTCAGGGCCTCCAACTCTTCCCTCATGGCTTCACACCACTTTGGATCTTGTCTTGCTTCTTTCCAGTCTTTAGGAACAATCACGGTTTGAAGTGATGCGACAAATGCTCTAAATGAAAGTGATAGGGCTTCATAGGTGACATAATTACTGATGTCATGCTCAAGATTGCCCTTGCTCAAAGTTTTCCTTGCTACTTCCTTCTTGAGAGCAATTGGCAGGTTAGGTGATGCTTCTTCAGTACTTGAATTTTCATATGACTCCAGTTCAGATGAGCTTCCTGTCGCTTGAGTTTCTTCTGACTGCTCCCCTTGTTCCATAGTTTATTTTGACTGCTCCTCATGCACTTGTTCCTCCACACCTCTCTTCCTTCTTGTATACACCTGAGGATTCCTTTCCTCATTTGGTCTCTGCCACCTCTGCTGTTCATCCCCATCAACTACAACTGGAATGAAGGATCCCACTATTTTCGGGGTTGGTATTGGCTGCTCCTTGTCGCCATTGGTGCTGCACTCACCACTCAAGTTGCACTCCCCCTCTTGACCACCCTGCATAGATTGTGAGTGGTCAAGTTCTTCGAATAAAGTGCTGAGATCTGTCTTCTCACCATAGAAAGGCTCAGATTCTTGAAAGGTGACATCCATACTTACAAATGTGCGCCTTTCAGCAGGACTCCAACACTTATAGCCTCGCTGCCCTGCAGGATATCCAACAAATATGCATTTTACAGCTCGTGGATCCAGCTTTCCCACTGCTGGTCTGTGATCTCTAACGAAGCAGGTGCACCCAAATAACTTCGGAGGAACTGAGAATTTGTTCTCCCCAAATAGCATCTCACATGGGGACTTCATACCAAGCATTTTTTAAGGCATCCGGTTGATCAGGAACGTTGCAGTCATGACAGCTTCACTCCACAAGAATTTTGGCACATTCATGGTGAACATAAGTGATCGAGCCACTTCTAAAATGTGTCGGTTTTTCCTTTCTGCAACACCATTCTGAGCAGGGGTATATGGACATGATGTTTGGTGCATTATGCCTTGTGCTAACAGGAAACCTCTAAATTGCTTGTTTACATATTCAGTTCCATTGTCAGATCTGATCACCTGCACCTGCACATTGAATTGGTTTCGCACATAGGCATAAAACTCCTGAAAACATTGGAATACCTCATCTTTATGTCGCATGAGGTACACCCAAGTCATGCGAGTGTGGCAGTCTATAAATGTCACAAAATATTTCATTCCACTAACAGAAACAACAGGACATGTCCACACATCAGAGTGAATCAGCATAAACGGGGATATACTCCTTAGCCCCTTACTCAAATATGAGATTCTTGTGTGCTTTGCATATTCACATGCATCACACACAAGCTTACTCTTGTCTACTCCACGCATTACATCAGGAAATATCTTACTCATCTTATCAAAAGCCATATGCCCCATGCGACAGTGATGGATCATCGCCATTGTCTCACTTACTCCAACTAGTACAGCCAAAATACGACTAGCACCAGACCTAGACACATCACGATCCATATACCACAATCCACTACGCCTGGTTCCTGTCCCAAGTTTCCTTCCAGTCATCCTCTCCTGAATCAAACATATTTTCTTATCAAGAGTTATTCGGAAATCTATCTGATCAATCAAAGCACTTAGAGAAAGCAAGTTCACAGGAAAAGCTGGAACATGTAATACATCAGATAATTTAATAGTGGGTGTACATTGAACTGATCCAACTCCTTTAATTGGTTGTGAGGTGCCATCAGCAGTTTGTATTGTTTCACAATGTGTAATTGGGTACTGAATATATGATTCAAACTCAGTTGAGGTACCCGCAACATGCTTGGATGCTCCAGAATCTAATATCCAATCTGGAAGGAAATCATGTGTGGATATAGATGCATTTGCAAAGTTACCTTCCCCTGTGTAGACAAAGTGGGCAAAGTTCCCGAAGGTGTTGTCCTCCTGGCTTCTACTCTTCGACTCCCCTTGAGAGGTTGTTGACGTCCCTTCTTCTTGCGTTGCCAAGTTAGCCAAGTTTGCTTTGAAGCCACTGGAATAATTCGAACCCCTCGAGTTACCTCTGCCTCTAACTCCCCGGTATCCACCTCGGCTGTAACCTCTTCCCCTACCACGTATTTCTCTGCGTTGTGCTGTGCAATTGATGCTTATGTGACCTTTCTCTCCACAGTTGAAGCACTCTCTTGTCTCCTTCCATTCAGACACAGTAAATGCTGAGCGAGATGCATTCGCTTCTCCAGTCCTGGTCAACTTCAACCTGACCTCCTCCTGTGCCATTGCTGCAACTGCCTCCTCAAGCGAGGGGAGCTTTGGCTGATGAAACAACCCAGCACGCCTTCCTTCAAATTCTGAGCTAAGTCCCTTCAAGAATTTCATCACTCTCCTACGCTCTACCCACTTCTTAGTAGCAACTATACATTCTGAATGTGGTAACTCCAGTGGATCATAGTGGTCTAAGTCAGCCCACAAATGCTGCAATTCTGCTACATACTCCATCACCGACTTATCCCCTTATTTTAGCTCATTTACTCTATCCTCAATCTGCGCCATAAGCATTATGTTCCCTTTCCCGGAGTACAATGTTTCCAGGGTTTTCCATACCTCTGCTGCATGGGGAAGAGTCTCCACAGCTGCTGCAATGGATGGGGTCAAGGAGTTCAGCAGCCATGCCACCACCAGAGAGTCAATGACACTCCACTTCTTCCACTCTTCACTTGCCCTATTCGCCGGTTCATCTACTTCCCCTCTGACATAGCCTTCCAGCCCCTTTGTCCTCAATATTAGCAATGCCCTTCTGGACCAGCTTAGGTAGTTTGTGACCCCTTCCATCTTGATTTCATTTGGCATCAGTTCTATTTTCTGTATCACCTCAGGCTGAGGAACAAGCGCACCTGGGGAAGCCACACCCTCTGCCTTGACAGTGATGAGCTCAGCTAGCTTCTCCAACGCCTTTACCAACCCCTGGTTGTCCCCCATCTTTCCAATCTTGAATCACACCACTAGCAACCTCCAGCAACCACTGCTCCCCACTTTCACCTCTCTACTACCTCCTCCCCTCAGATCTGGGATTCCACCTCTCCTTCTTCCACACAAGCCTTCTCCTCTCAGACAATCGCCAGCAAGCACAACCAGCCAACCACCATCACCACTGCTGGGATTGGGAACCCAAGCTCTGACACCATGTAGAATCAGGGGAGAGAGGGGTGGCGGCTGGGATAGAAAGATGGCCTGGTATTGTATTCTATTGGAGTTAGGGTTTCCTGTACAAGGGGGCAGCACATATATAGGCTGCAGGGTTACATGGGCCACATGGGCCACATGGGCCACATGGGCCATAAGCGCGCACACACACACACACTGAAATACAGATAAGACACAGCCCAACAGTACATCTCATCCCTCTCTCCCTGCCTCCCTCCCTCGCTCTCTCGGCCCCAGCGGGGTCGCCATTAGCCCGTGACCATGGACCAGCGGTGAGCTGGGGACTCCGTCCGCGGGGAACAGGGAGCACTGGTGCTCTGCTGGCGAACGCTTGTTGCGGGGACATGGAGATCTCCTACGATGGGGAATGGAGAGAGCTTTGGTAGATAGACCTGTTCTCTCTGGATGCGAACAAAATTTATCACTCTTGGATTTTTTTTGTGTGTGTGTCAAATAGTAGAGAGGAACGCTGCTGGTGAGAGGATTCTTATCACTACCAGCAGATCAAGCCTTCCCATGAGTTTGTTGCCAAGGATTTGCATGGCGTGAAGTGGAGGTTCCGCCATTATAAGAGGTGAGATCAGTGTTGTTGTACTGCTTGATCAGGAGTATGGTATGCGACACTATATTTTGATGTATACTACAGTATTATTTTGTTGTTGGTAAACATTATTTCCATCTAATATTTTTTCAGAGGCAGAGAAAATTATTTTGTAGGCTTTTAAACTAAGCACAAAAATAAGACATGTCCTGCGTCAAGGATAGCAATTATAATATGTAAAGGTCAGTAAAGAAGTATGCACATAAAATGCTATTCTTTTTCAGTTGGCAACATTGCATACAGAATTTGAATCTTAATTATTGGAATTCGTTGTTCCATGTTGGAAGTTCCTGAAGAGCTTGAAATAATCCATTTTGTATGGGACTTGACAATCCACCTATACCAAATAAGATTGTTTCCGGAGCCTGACAGCTAAAATGCATTGTTTTTTTTAGATTTTCACCTTCGGGTAAGCATGACATGGTGATTAAAACGTTTCTTAGAAAATGAACTCATAATGAGAAGTTATGTTATAATTAAGATGGATTAAGGGTTGTGCCTTTTTAATTATTCAGCATGAATATATAGCAGGCTGGTTCAGTGATCATCTGTGAACTAAAATTATACTCTTTTGTTCAGGTAAGATGGGAGGATGGCACAGGCTGTACTACCAAATTAGACCATCTCCATGGGAGATCGAGATTGTTGGTGGTTCAATCTCTACTGCTCAGTGTCTAGCACTATCAATGACCTGCAGACACAAACAATGTTGGAACCTTTCCTTTATTACTCCAGGACCACCCAAGTTAATGGTTCTACATCTATTGTAGATTATATATGTATGAATCCTGTCTCTGGCAGCATCAATGACTTGCAGACACAAACATTCATATACTTCTATGTGTAAAATTAAACCAATTGTGATTAGTATAGATTGTTGTATTGTTCCTTGGACCGGCATAGTTATAATTGACATTGTTCTACGTGTTAAGGTTGATGTTGATTTGTGAATCTTGCGTTATTATCATGTATATATGACATGAGCTTGTTCCTATAAACCAGATATTATCGGATGCCTTTTTCCCTGTTTGTTTTTGGGAAAATTTGTGGTTCATCATGTAAGAACCATGAACAAGCATATTAGGATTATCCTTGCGATAGTGTATGGCCCTTAATTAATCAATTATACTGCTGATAAAGTTTAATGTTTGGGACTCATTTAGTATGTTCCTGTTTTCCATTTTGTCCCTCTGTTCCAAGCTTGTGTCTCTACCATATCCATTTGTCCAATGCTTAATTGTATCACAAGTCCTGTGAAGTTTGCATTATAAAATAGACATTCTGGATTTTTTTATTCCATTTTTTACTATACACAGACCAAATAGCCTATGCCCATAAGTTCTCTATGGAGAAGTTAATCAAGTATGTTTTTATTTTATTCCTTGCAAATGGTTGGTAGAAGTTCATACAGTTAAACCTACGGCGTCGGGTTTTGGAGAGATCCGCCCCCTACCGAACTGAACTAAGAGCGCTTTAAATTATTGAAGTACAGGTAAAAGGAGATATATACTCTTTCTACAACTACATTAGTATTAGTACCGACATACATTAAATGGAAAGTAGCTAATGTAAAATTTATTTTCGAATGGCCCATTCGCATAATACGAACATGCATGGTCTGGTCAGTGGATTATGAAGTGAGCAGTTTATTCGGTTTTATTTTAGTTCTTGTAAGGGGTTTGTAGAAACTCATCCAGTCGACTGCTTTTGATGTGCAACATACACATACTACAGTAATTTTTCTTCTTCTAAAAAACCCATCTTATTATGAGGGGGGGGGGGGGGGGTTCTTTGTACGGTTATTCATGCGTTGCACGTGCACATTTACTAGTGGTGGTAAAAGTGTAGAGTTGCGTCTGGGCATCTTCAACGCTGACCCATCAAATCAGATACATAAAATTCATGAGCATGCCCAAACTGTCCACAAAAAATGGATAGAGGGCGGCCATATAACTCGGCGCACTAAATCTATATTTTAAATGAATGTTAAGAAGAAAAATCATGCAACCGAACAAAATTTAAGCAATTTTCCATATACTATATGCAAACCGGATGCTATTTAACAAGTTTAACTACTTGTTTAAAAAAAAGACTAAACTAAGTGAGATAGCGGACAATGACCTCGTAGTCATGTCCTCTGAGGCAATCCGATCAGTCGTCGTCCTTTTGGTGGCAATCAATCTCCCATTCTGTCATTAGGATATAGAAATCAATGTAAGATTGAGTCCACTGATATGCACCACTCCCTTTGAAGATCTAACAACCATTGGCCAAATAAGACAAATAGATCAAAAAGCATACATAGCTATAATTGTACAGCAAAAAACTGAAGGAAATATGCCCTAGAGGCAATAATAAAGTTATTATTTATTTCCTTATATCATGATAAATGTTTATTATTCATGCTAGAATTGTATTAACCGGAAACATAATACATGTGTGAATACATAGACAAACAGAGTGTCACTAGTATGCCTCTACTTGACTAGCTCGTTAATCAAAGATGGTTATGTTTCCTGACCATGAACAATGAGTTGTTATTTGATTAACGAGGTCACATCATTAGTTGAATGATTTGATTGACATGACCCATTCCATTAGCTTAGCACCTGATCGTTTAGTATGTTGCTATTGCTTTCTTCATGACTTATACATGTTCCTATGACTATGAGATTATGCAACTCCCGTTTACCGGAGGAACACTTTGGGTACTACCAAACGTCACAACGTAACTGGGTGATTATAAAGGAGTACTACAGGTGTCTCCAATGGTCGATGTTGGGTTGGCGTATTTCGAGATTAGGATTTGTCACTCCGATTGTCGGAGAGGTATCTCTGGGCCCTCTCGGTAATACACATCACATAAGCCTTGCAAGCATTACAACTAATATGTTAGTTGTGAGATGATGTATTACGGAACGAGTAAAGAGACTTGCCGGTAACGAGATTGAACTAGGTATTGGATACCGACGATCGAATCTCGGGCAAGTAACATACCGATGACAAAGGGAACAACGTATGTTGTTATGCGGTCTGACCGATAAAGATCTTCGTAGAATATGTAGGAGCCAATATGGGCATCCAGGTCCCGCTATTGGTTATTGACCGGAGACGTGTCTCGGTCATGTCTACATTGTTCTCGAACCCGTAGGGTCCGCACGCTTAAGGTTACGATGACAGTTATATTATGAGTTTACATGTTTTGATGTACCGAAGGAGTTCGGAGTCCCGGATGAGATCGGGGACATGACGAGGAGTCTCGAAATGGTCGAGACGTAAAGATTCATATATTGGATGATATGGTTAGGCCAAGGGGTCAAGCCCATGAGGCTTTAGGTCGGTGCAAAAGGAGTCTTGCGGAGGCCAGGTGGCCAAACGCCGGAGACCCTGGCGTCTGGCCCTGGGCCAGACGCCGAGGCCCATGGCGTCTGGGCCAGACGCCAAGGATTGTGGCGTTTGGTCCTGGAGTCCGAGTGGGACTCTTGCCTTTCGGGCAAAACCGACTTTGAGGAGGCTTTTGCTCCAAGTTTCGACCCCGGGGCTCAACATATAAATAGAGGGGCAGGGCTAGCACCAAAGACACAACAAGTTGATCCACGTGATCTATTCCTTAGCCGTGTGCGGTGCCCCCTGCCACCATATACCTCGATAATACTGTAGCGGAGTTTAGGCGAAGCCCTGCTGCTGTAGTTCATCAAGATCGTCACCACGCCGTCGTGCTGACGGAACTCTTCCCCGACACTTTGCTGGATCGGAGTCCGGGGATCGTCATCGAGCTGAACGTGTGCTCGAACTCGGAGGTGCCGTAGTTTCGGTGCTTGATCGGTTGGATCGTGAAGACGTACGACTACTTCCTCTACGTCGTGTCATCGCTTCCGCAGTCGGTCTCCGTTGGGTACGTAGACAACACTCTCCCCTCGTTGCTATGCATCACATGATCTTGCGTGTGCGTAGGAAATTTTTTGAAATTACTACGAAACCCAACAGTGGTATCAGAGCCTAGGTTACTTATGTTGATGTTATATGCACGAGTAGAACACAAGTGAGTTGTGGACGATACAAGTCATACTGCCTACCAGCATGTCATACTTTGGTTCGGCGGTATTGTTGGACGAGACGACCCGGACCAACCTTACGCGTACGCTTACGCGAGACCGGTTCCCTCGACGTGCTTTGCACATAGATGGCTTGCGGGCGACTGTCTCTCCAACTTTAGTTGAACCGAGTATGGCTACGCCCGGTCCTTGAGAAGGTTAAAACGGAGTCTATTTGACAAACTATCGTTGTGGTTTTGATGCGTAGGTGAGATTGGTTCTTACTTAAGCCCGTAGCAGCCACGTAAAAACATGCAACAACAAAGTAGAGGACGTCTAACTTGTTTTTGTAGGGCATGTTGTGATGTGATATGGTCAAGGCATGATGCTGAATTTTATTGTATGAGATGATCATGTTTTGTAACCAAGTTATCGGCAACTGGCAGGAGCCATATGGTTGTCGCTTTATTGTATGCAATGCAATCGCGATGTAATGCTTTACTTTATTGCTAAACGGTAGTGATAGTCGTGAAAGCATAAGATTGGCGAGACGACAACGATGCTACGATGGAGATCAAGGTGTCGCGCCGGTGACGATGGTGATCATGACGGTGCTTCGGAGATGGAGATCACAAGCACGAGATGATGATGGCCATATCATATCACTTATATTGATTGCATGTGATGTTTATCTTTTTATGCATCTTATCTTGCTCTGATTGACGGTAGCATTATAAGATGATCTCTCACTAAATTATCAAGAAGTGTTCTCCCTGAGTATGCACCGTTGCCAAAGTTCGTCGTGCCCAGACACCACGTGATGATCGGGTGTGATAAGCTCTACGTCCATCTACAACGGGTGCAAGCCAGTTTTTGCACACGCAGAATACTCAGGTTAAACTTGACGAGCCTAGCATATGCAGATATGGCCTCGGAACACGGAGACCGAAAGGTCGAGCGTGAATCATATAGTAGATATGATCAACATAAATGATGTTCACCGATGAAACTACTCCATCTCACGTGATGATCGGACATGGTTTAGTTGATTTGGATCACGTGATCACTTAGAGGATTAGAGGGATGTCTATCTAAGTGGGAGTTCTTAAGTAATATGATTAAATTGAACTTAAATTTATCATGAACTTAGTCCTGGTAGTATTTTGCAAATCATGTTGTAGATCAATAGCTCGCGTTGTTGCTTCCCTGTGTTTATTTTGATATGTTCCTAGAGAAAATTGTGTTGAAAAATGTTAGTAGCAATGTTGCGGATTTGATCCGTGATCTGAGGTTAAATCCTCATTGCTGCACAGAAGAATTATGTCCTTAATGCACCGCTAGGTGACGGACCTATTGCAGGAGCAAATGCAGACGTTATGAACGTTTGGCTAGCTCAATGTGATGACTACTTAATAGTTTAAGTGCACCATGCTTAACGGCTTAGAATCGGGACTTCAAAGACATTTTGAATGTCATGGACCATATGAGATGTTCCAGGAGTTGAAGCTAATATTTCAAGCAAATACCCGAGTTGAGAGATATGAAGTCTCCAACAAGTTCTATAGCTAAAAGATGGAGGAGAATCGCTCAACTAGTGAGCATGTGCTCAGATTGTCTGAGTACTACAATTGCTTGAATCAAGTGGGAGTTAATCTTCCAGATAAGATAGTGATTGACAGAATTCTCTAGTCACCATCACCAAGTTAGTAGAACTTCGTGATGAACTATAATATGCAAGGGATAACGGAAACAACTCCCAAGCTCTTCGTGATGATGAAATCAATGAAGGTAGAAATCAAGAAAAACATCAAGTGTTGATGGTTGATAAGACCACTAGTTTCAAGAAAAGGGCAAAGGGAAGAAGGGGAACTTCAAGAAGAACGGCAAGCAAGTTGCTGCTCAAGTGAAGAAGCCCAAGTCTGGTCCTAAGCCTGAGACTAAGTGCTTCTACTGCAAAGGGACTGGTCACCGGAAACGGAATCACCCCAAGTGATTGGCGGATAAGAAGGATGGCAAAGTGAACATAAGTATATTTGATATACATGTTATTGATGTGTACTTTACTAGTGTTTATAGCAAACCCTAAGTATTTGATACTAGTTCAGTTGCTAAGATTAGTAACTCGAAACAGAAGTTGCAGAATAAACAGAGACTAGTTAAGGGTGAAGTGACGATGTGTGTTGGAAGTGGTTCCAAGATTGATATGATCATCATCGCACACTCCCTATAATTTCGGGATTAGTGTTGAAACTAAATAAGTGTTATTTGGTGTTTTCGTTGAGCATAAATATGATTTGATCATGTTTATTGTAATACGGTTATTCATTTAAGTAAAAGAATAAATTGTTGTTCTGTTTACATGAATAAAACTTTATATGGCTACACACCCAATGAAAATAGTTCATTGGATCTCGATCTTAGTGATACACATATTCATAATATTGAAACCAAAAGATGTAAAGTTAATAATGATAGTGCAACTTATTTATGGCACTGTCGTTTAGGTCATATTGGTGTAAAGCGCATGAAGAAACTCCATGCTGATGGGATTTTGGAATCACTTGATTATGAATCACTTGATGCTTGCGAACCATGCCTTATGGGCAAGATGACTAAAATGCCGTTCTCCGGAACAATGAAGCAAGCAACAGATTTGTTGGAAATCATACATACCGATGTATGTGGTCCGATGAAAGGCTTACAGCAGGTATCATTATTTTCTGACCTTCACAAGATGATTTGAGCAGATATGGGGATATCTACTTGATGAAACATAAGTCTGAAATAATTGAAAGGTTCAAAGAATTTCGGAGTGAAGTGGAAAAAATCATCGTAACAAGAAAAATAAAGTTTCTGCGATCTGATCACGGAGACGAATATTTGAGTTACGAGTTTGGTCATCAATTAAAACAATGTGGAATAGTTTCATAGCTCACGCCACCTGGAACACCACAATGTTATGGTGTGTCCGAACGTCGTAGCTGCGCTTTATTGGATATGGTGCGATCTATGATGTCTCTTATTGATTTACCATTGTCGTTTTGGGGTTATGCATTAGAGACAGCTGCATTCACATTAAAAGGGCACCATCTAAATCCGTTGAGACGACACTATATGAACTGTGGTTTAGCAAGAAACCAAAGTTGTCGTTTCTTAAAGTTTGGGGCTGCGATGCTTATGTGAAAAAGTTTCATCCTGATAAGCTCAAACCCAAATCGGAGAAGTGCGTCTTCATAGAATACCCAAAGGAAATTGTTGGGTACACCTTCTATCACAGATCCGAAGGCAAAACATTCGTTGCTAATAATGGATCCTTTCTAGAGAAGGAGTTTCTCTCGAAAGAAGTGAGTGGGAGGAAAGTAGAACTTGATGAGGTAACTGTACCTGCTCCCTTATTGGAAAGTAGTTCATCACAGAAATCAGTTCCTGTGACAAATACACCAATTAGTGAGGAAGCTAATGATATTGATCATAAAACTTCAGATCAAGTTACTACAGAACCTCGTAGGTCTTCCAGAGTAAGATCTGCACCAGAGTGGTGTAGTAATCATGTTCTGGAAGTCATGTTACTAGACCATGATGAACCTACGAACTATGAGGAAGCGATGATGAGCCCAGATTCCGCGAGATGGCTTGAGGCCATAAAATCTGAGATATGATCCATGTATGACAACAAAGTATGGACTTTGATTTACTTGCTCGATGATCAGCAAAGCCATGTTAAATAAATGGATCTTCAAGAGGAAGACGGACACTGATAGTAGTGTTACTATCTACCAAGCTCGACTTGTTGCAAAAGTTTTTCAACAAGTTCAAGGTGTTGAATACGATGAGGTTTTCTCACTCGTATCGATGCTTAAGTCTATCTGAATCATGTTAGCAATTGCCACATTTTATGAAATTTGGCAGATGGATGTCAAAACTGCATTCCTGAATGGATTTCTGGAAGAAGAGTTGTATATGATGCAACCGGAAGGTTTTGTCGATCCAAAGGGAGCTAACAAAGTGTGCAAGCTCCAGCGATCCATTTATGGACTGGTGCAAGCCTCTCGGAGTTGGAATAAACGTTTTGATAGTGTGATCAAAGCATTTGGTTTTATACAGACTTTCGGAGAAGCCTGTATTTACAAGAAAGTGAGTGGGAGCTCTACAACATTTCTGATAAGTATATGTGAATGACATATTGTTGATCGGAAATAATGTAGAATTATTCTGTAAAGCATAAAAGGAGTGTTTTAAAGGAGTTTTTCAAAGAAAGACTTCGGTGAAGCTGCTTACATATTGAGTTTCAAGATCTATAGAGATAGATCAAGATGCTTGATAAGTTTTTTCAATGAGTACACACCTTGACAAGATTTTGAAGTAGTTCAAAATGGAACAGTCAAAGAAAGAGTTCTTGCCTGTGTTACAAGGTGTGAAGTTGAGTAAGACTCAAAGCCCGACCACGGCAAAAATAGAAAGAGAATGAAAGTCATTTCCTATGCCTCAGTCATAGGTTCTATAAAGTATGCCATGCTGTGTACCAGATCTATTGTATACCCTGCACTGAGTTTGGAAAGGGAGTACAATAGTGATCTAGGAGTAGATCACTGGAGAGCGGTCAAAATTGTCCTTAGTGGAATAAGGATATGTTTCTCGATTAGAAAAAGGTTCGTCGTAAAGGGTTACGCCGATGCAAGTTTGACACTAATCTAGATGACTCTAAGTCTCGATCTAGATACATATTGAAAGTGGGAGCAATTAGCTAGAGTAGCTCCATGCAGAGCATTGTTGACATAGAAATTTGCAAAATACATAAGGATCTGAATGTGGCAGACCCGTTGACTAAGATTCTCTCACAAGCAAAACATGATCACACCTTAGTACTCCTTGGGTGTTAATCACATAGCGATGTGAACTAGATTACTGAATCTAGTAAACCCTTTGGGTGTTGGTCACATAGCGATGTGAACTATGGGTGTTAATCACATGGTGATGTAAACTATTGCTGTTAAATCACATGGCGATGTGAACTAGATTATTGACTCTAGTGCAAGTGGGAGACTGAAGGAAATATGCCCTAGAGGCAATAATAAAGTTATTATTTATTTCCTTATATCATGATAAATGTTTATTATTCATGCTAGAATTGTATTAACCGGAAACATAATACATGTGTGAATACATAGACAAACAGAGTGTCACTAGTATGCCTCTACTTGACTAGCTCGTTAATCAAAGATGGTTATGTTTCCTAACCATGAACAATGAGTTGTTATTTGATTAACGAGGTCACATCATTAGTTGAATGATCTGATTGACATGACCCATTCCATTAGCTTAGCACCCGATCGTTTAGTATGTTGCTATTGCTTTCTTCATGACTTATACATGTTCCTATGACTATGAGATTATGCAACTCCCGTTTACCGGAGGAACACTTTGGGTACTACCAAACGTCACAACGTAACTGGGTGATTATAAAGGAGTACTACAGGTGTCTCCAATGGTCGATGTTGGGTTGGCGTATTTCGAGATTAGGATTTGTCACTCCGATTGTCGGAGAGGTATCTCTGGGCCCTCTCGGTAATACACATCACATAAGCCTTGCAAGCATTACAACTAATATGTTAGTTGTGAGATGATGTATTACGGAACGAGTAAAGAGACTTGCCGGTAACGAGATTGAACTAGGTATTGGATACCGACGATCGAATCTCGGGCAAGTAACATACCGATGACAAAGGGAACAACGTATGTTGTTATGCGGTCTGACCGATAAAGATCTTCGTAGAATATGTAGGAGCCAATATGGGCATCCAGGTCCCGCTATTGGTTATTGACCGGAGACGTGTCTCGGTCATGTCTACATTGTTCTCGAACCCGTAGGGTCCGCACGCTTAAGGTTACGATGACAGTTATATTATGAGTTTACATGTTTTGATGTACCGAAGGAGTTCGGAGTCCCGGATGAGATCGGGGACATGACGAGGAGTCTCGAAATGGTCGAGACGTAAAGATTCATATATTGGATGATATGGTTAGGCCAAGGGGTCAAGCCCATGAGGCTTTAGGTCGGTGCAAAAGGAGTTTTGCGGAGGCCAGGGGGCCAAACGCCGGAGACCCTGGCGTCTGGCCCTGGGCCAGACGCCGAGGCCCATGGCGTCTGGGCCAGACGCCAAGGATTGTGGCGTTTGGTCCTGGAGTCCGAGTGGGACTCTTGCCTTTCGGGCAAAACCGACTTTGAGGAGGCTTTTGCTCCAAGTTTCGACCCCGGGGCTCAACATATAAATAGAGGGGCAGGGCTAGCACCAAAGACACAACAAGTTGATCCACGTGATCTATTCCTTAGCCGTGTGCGGTGCCCCCTGCCACCATATACCTCGATAATACTGTAGCGGAGTTTAGGCGAAGCCCTGCTGCTGTAGTTCATCAAGATCGTCACCACGCCGTCGTGCTGACGGAACTCTTCCCCGACACTTTGCTGGATCGGAGTCCGGGGATCGTCATCGAGCTGAACGTGTGCTCGAACTCGGAGGTGCCGTAGTTTCGGTGCTTGATCGGTTGGATCGTGAAGACGTACGACTACTTCCTCTACGTCGTGTCATCGCTTCCGCAGTCGGTCTCCGTTAGGTACGTAGACAACACTCTCCCCTCGTTGCTATGCATCACATGATCTTGCGTGTGCGTAGGAAATTTTTTGAAATTACTACGAAACCCAACAAAAACTTCAAGAGATTCAAATAGATTTAGTGAACAATCTGATCATAAACACACAATTCATCATATCCCAACAAATACATCGCAAAAATACATCAGATAGATTTCAATCACACAAGGAAGAAGGGGAACAGGTATTGAAGATCCAAGAGAGAGAGAGAGAGAGCGCACCATCTAGGCACTACTATGGACTCATAGGTCCTGAAGAAATAACTCACACATGGTCATGGAGGCAATAAGGTTGATGAAGAGGCCTCTGGCGATGGCTTCCCCCTCCGACGGGGCACCGGAACAGGACTCCAAATGAGATCTCTTCAGAACAGAGACTCGGCGATAACACTCTTCTCGAGGAACGACAAATGGTTTCATCATTTAAAGGGAATTATGGCGGTGGAATCAGGTCAAGGTGGTAACCGGGGGCCCACAAGCTCATGTGGCGCGGAGGAAGAAAACCGTGATCCAACCGATCCAACAAAAGATCCGCCCAAGAAGGCTAGAAGAGAGTTCCGGGAAAGAAGCGAGGGGAGGAGAAGGCGAAGCGAGAATGGCAGCGACCATGATGACGAAGAGATTCGAGGACATCTTGGCGAAGAAAGAGGTGGCATACTTCAAACGCTCACACGTCAAGGAGGCATGCAAGACCGAGAGATTTAACATGTTGATGGCGGCGACCGACGAGGAGATAACACTCGAAGGCAAGAAGGTCATGCTCGAAAAGAAGAAGGTTGAGATTACATGATCGGCGGCAGAGTGAGCGATGGGGCTTAGATGGCCGGATCGGCAGGGAGATTTTTTTTTTGCACAGACAGACAGACTGATATTCTTTTGTGACCGGGCATGTAAAACTATGCATACTTCTTTGTGCACATTTCTTTTTTTTCTACGTGGGGGCTGAGAGCCCAACAACAAATGGAAATGCAGGCTCATCCACTCACGCAGAGCCTTCCTACAGCCCAGATACAACAGCGGAACCGCCTGACGAACGGCCCATCATCGCGAGAAAATGGAGGGAAAAAGGTGCAGAAGCGAGGGAAAACTCTCTTCCCCTTCCCCAAATGCGCGCACAGATGGAAACCTACGCCGACCTCGGCCCCGACGGCGGCAACCCTGCTCCGGCGAAGCCGGCCATGGAGGAACCACGCGCCGCCACCGAGGTCGTTGCGGACCCCTACCTCGCCGGCACCGACGCGCTCCCCGCCCCCCACCCGGTACGCTCTCCCCGCAGCCGTCCGGGCACCACTCGATGGGTTCTCCGCCACCGCCCGTTTTATTCAAATCCGTGCGTTCTAATCTCGCAGGGTACTGCCGCCGGCGCGAGGAAGCGGAAGGCCCCGGCTATGGCGATGGGGAAGGCTGCCAGGAAGCCTCGCAAGCCGCAGGTCTGTAGTTTCACTGTACCCGTCCCCCCTCCCCCTGCAATCTAGGTTGGTAGTTTGATTCGTCTGATTCTGTTGCATCTGTGTTGTGCATTGCTTGGTGGTGTAGGTTGAAGAACCGATTCAGATGCCTGTGTACTATGGACTTAGAAAAGAGTTTCTCAGCGTGGAGGGCAATGATTTAGTTGAGGATTGCTCAGACCTTTTTGCAGAGAACAAATGTGCGCGTGTCATCGGCGAGCTACAGCTGCAGCCACAGTCCATGTCACTGGTGGATCTGCAGCTCTGGGTCTTCAAGCTGTTCCGGCTCCATCCAGAAACACAAGATATTGATATTAAGGGATTCTTCAAACAACACAAAAGGGACCTCACTGACGACGAGTCCTCCGAACCAGACTGTTCTTTGGAGTACTACCCGTGGGACATACATTATTTTAGGACTGACAAATGCTGGAGTTCCTTTGCCAATAAATTGAAGAGAAAAAGGAATGTGACACAGAGGTTCATGTTGTATGTGCAATCTTCTGAGGTCAAGCACTACCACATTTTGCTCAAAGCTGTAAATGGCGATTATTCTCAACTGGCGACGGTTGTGTTGCCCGGGACGAAAAGCCTGACGGGTCGCTTCGGCTTTGGTGCCTTTGTGGAAGACCCAACAATGACAGCTGAGGAAATTGCAGATTATCTCACTCGTCACTATGGCGAGCGGATTAGTCCTGTTGAGGCGTGGAGAGCAAAACAGTTTGCTCTGGAGAGTAAATTTGGAACCTTCTATGATTCACACAACTTTGCCCCGAGGTTACTTAAGGAAATAGCACGTAAAAACCCTGGTACTTTTGTTGACATCAAGGATGCAGAGGTTGCAGGGTGTGAAGATTTTCGAGTCCTGCAGCGTATGTTTTGGGCATTTGGACAGTGCTTACAGGCCTTCCATACCTGTCGCCCTGTGCTATGCATCAAGGGCACACCACTATGTGGGAAATATCAAGGGATGCTGTTGACTGCTGTAGCATTAGATGCTAATGATTTCTCCATTCCAGTAGCATGTGCTGTTGTCGAGGATGAGACCAAGGAAAGCTGGCTGTGGTTTCTTAGGAATTTGGAGCGAGCAGTGGTGCATCAGTCTGATGTGTGCATCATACACGACTACAAAAAGGAGTTGATTGATGCTGTGGAGGACCTTCTGAATTCCCGTGAACGACAGTGGCGTAAAGCAGAAAGCCGATGGTGCATGGAAGACCTTGCTGAAAACTTCTTTGCGTATTTTGGCGAGAAGAAGCTGGTGATGATGTTCAAGAAACTTTGCCAGCAGAAGCGACGCCATAAGTTCGGTAAATCTGGAAGGAGCTAGATGAGCTGACATCCACATATATGGCTGAGAAAGAACATGATGGTAGTGGGGAAATGCAGCAGAAATCAGTCGAGCATGATGTGGCAGAGCTTGAGGCGCGAAGCCTGTGCAATCAACATGGTTCAGTTGTGGATGTGAAGGAAGGAGATCATGCCGATGACAGCAACAGAAAGATAACAAAGTTCTCTGACTGGATCAGTCCGAAACCAAAGGAGAAGTGGTCACTGGCATACGATCGAGATGGAGCAAGGTATGGCATCATGGGCAGTGATACAACTGATGCATATAAGAACGACCCTGTATTGAAAGGGATAACATGCCTTCCGCTCAGTGCGATAGTGGAGGTGACATTCCTGCGCTTGGTAGAGTACTTCCAAAACACAAGTGTCGCAGCAAACAAAGCGATCGGCAACCCGATAATTAACTTCCCTGAACATGTCCAGGTTGACCTGAATTCCAAAATGCAGAAATCCGAGACGCATAGACTTATGTACACATACGCCGATGAAAAGAATTATCTTGGTAAGGTAGTGGATCAAAAATTTACAGTCAAGGGAAGGAAGAGGGAGGTGACTGTTCACCTGAAGACGGACTATATCGTTGGCATTAATAAGTCTAAAGGATGCACAATTCGGAAAACTGCCACCTGTTCATGTGGCAAGCCACAGGTACTTCACAAGCCTTGCTCTCATGTCATTGCGGTCTGTTGTGAGATTGGGGTTAGCACTGCTACATACATGTCCCCATACTACAGCCTGCCCTATCTAGGTAGGACCTGGAGGCAAAAATTCAATAAGTTCTCTCATGACTACAGAGATACCATACCACACTGCTTCAGAGGTATCATACCATTTGAAGGTGAAGCACAAACTTGGATCCCAGACAAGAGATTAGAGTGTGGCCTTCCTGTTTATCTGTCGCCGGACTGCGCACAAACTGTCGTGCTCGAGGAAGAGCATTGCAGAACTGAAGATGGAGCAGTTGCAGGCAATGATGAAACCTAGACACACTCAGAAGAACTAGCCAGATTTGAGATTCTAATCTCATCTGTCAAACTCTCAAGTTCTTCATATTTTGGACGCTTAGTATGCGTTTAGCCGCTGTAGTTAAGCTATCCTAAGCAAACTCTGAACCTCTGTTATCATTCGCAGTGCTTTGGTGTTGCACTGGAAACCGAAGTTCTTATTTCGTTGCTAATAGTAGGTTGCAGTTTGGTATCTGAATTTCTTGCTTGATATGTGTTTTCTTGAAACTCTTGTATGCTCAAATGCTAAATCCTCTGAGAAGACACCACATCTTTGCTGATAGTGTGACAAGCATACCATTTCAGTTTATGAATCTGTCAGTAGAAGCACTTGATAGACTCCAGTAATCTTAGTATATCAAGCAACCATTTACTGCCAGCGGTTGAAGTTTCTCTGAGCACGCACTGCTCAGGATTACAAACTACGTAAGTAGTAAGATTCTGTAAGGGCACTGACAACCTACGTGACATGTGGGAAGTAGAGTAAGGTGCACGTTGTTTTGGTACCTCAGAAGCTCACCTTGTGCGTTCGGTTTATTCGGTTTACATGGTTTGATTTATATGGTTTTTCAGTTTATACGGTATTAATACTTCGGTAATATATGATATGAAATTAAAATATGGTTCGGTTTCGGTATATACCAAATTATTTCGGTATGGTTTCTGTATATATCATAAAAACCAAAGTTGACGCGAATTTGAAAATGACGTAATAATAATTAGCAAATTTATGACTCAAAACACATACTATTCTACACAAATAGTATATGACTATATATATAAGTATATATGCATGCATCGATTCATCTGTTGATGGTTATGGACATGCTTAGCATTTTAAAAATAGAAAAATGACTATGTTACAAGAAAAAATTACGTGCTTAGTAGTGCATTTGACTCATGTACAAGAAAAATGACAACTTGTATGGTTGTTCATCTCAAGAAATATAAATTTATTTTTTACTTCGGTTTATTCGGTTAACCGTTCGGTTTTCCGGTATATATCATAAAAACCAAGTTCAAATCGGTATGAAAAGTTCATACCATACCGAAATCAGAAACCATAAAAACCATAAAATTGGTTCGGTTCAGTTTATTTTCGGTATGGTTTTTCGGTTCGGTTTTTAAATGCACAGAGTGATCAGAAGCAGTGCAAGACCACTTTCAGTTTTCATGTGCTGTTACAGATTACAGATACTGCTTGTTTTAAGGTGCAGACACGGGCAAAGAGGTTGAGGGTTCAAAATCCTTGCCTTCTTTTTATTACCATTGGCTTCAGGATAATTCTCTCTGGTAGCAAGGTTGCGGCCAATGTCTGTGCACCGTAAAAAATGCTTTTTTCTTTCTTACAAATTTCACATACCAAATTCATAGATACTCCCGGCGGTAAACAATTTTTTAATTTAAAATTTGCCCCTCAGTTCTTTTTTTGCGGGAGAAAGAGATTCTCATTACTCACGGAGGCTTCTTAGCCATTGTCAAGTTTATAACAAATCTATTGCCAAATGTGGCCATACTGCAGTATGGGGAGTGGTATGGCCGTATGCGGCAAGTTCATGACTAACTTTATTCTGCGACCGACAACAAAGAGTAGAAGAAATCTCTCTATCCTTAGGTTGAGGCCAGTCTTTGAATCTCCTTAACCAATATGCGATGCATTGATCGATCCTCGAAATTTGTTGTGATCAATGACACCGCCTCCACGATGTCAAGCTCGACCAAAATGGGCAGCATCGTCCGATGGAGGGCCAGTTCCAGCCCTTCCCGACACGCCGCTAGCTCGGCACCCAGCACGCTATCGGATTTCCCGACAAGCGCTATAGATAAGATCTCCATGTGCATCCTGGAGTATCAT
This sequence comes from Triticum aestivum, assembly GCF_018294505.1. Classification (NCBI taxonomy): domain Eukaryota; kingdom Viridiplantae; phylum Streptophyta; class Magnoliopsida; order Poales; family Poaceae; genus Triticum; species Triticum aestivum. Next base: position 89,258,220 of record NC_057797.1, read on the forward strand.
ACCACCTCCTATCATACCTGTGGACGGAATGAAGCTCCCCAACGCAGCTCTTCCTTAGGCTCGGCATTGGCCTTATAGGCTGACAGAAGGGCATTGAGCACCATTTTCCTTTGACAACGTCGCCATTGGGATACTGCTGGAGGCACAAAAGCGAGCTAATATATACATGCAGGAACCGACGAGAGCTTCAGTAGGCGGAGGCCTTTTCTCATGTGTTATCTCGTTGCGCACGTACCAAATCCTCTAGATGGTCATTAGTACAACCATAGCGCCGTCTTGTCCAGTGGTCCGAGGAGAGTAAAGAGCCATCCCAGGCCCGAGTTGTAGATTGCTTTGACCCTCGGGATGTGCCAATCGGGTGCCATGGCTAGTGAGTTGGTCATAATCCTTCAAGTGAACATGTGTATCTTCGGGGAGCGGGACACTCTCATATGGTCTTTCAGATGGCGCAACGATCATCTGATGCCCTGCTCGTGGCGGTGGCCGACGGGTTCTCGCGCTCGTCCATAGCAAACCGATAGGCAGAATGAACGGTAAAGATACCATTCTTCTCCGGGGCGCCCAGATGATGATGTCGTCAGTGACGCAAGGTGATGTGCGAATACTGGTTGCAGCATCTAAGGACGGAGACAAGGGAGGGACCGGCAGGGGCAAATGGCCCCCCTATGATCCACTAACTGCTTACTTATCCTCTTAACAATCTTTCAAAGTGAAGAAAAAAATTCATTAGCACATGGTTTGGCCTTTGTTATCACGAGCTCGATTGATTTGGCGCCTTCCAATTCTAGATCCCGGCTCCGCCACCGAGTGCCTCCTGAGTCCTGAATTCCATTAAATGCAGAAACTTGATGGAATGTCAGACTGTGGAGTGTGTTGGCACGCTGCTTTCAGCTCAACTGTACATGCGCCGATCGGGCGGTCACCGACACGCTCCGTTCGGACGTCCGCCTCGTGTTGTGCATGCGTGTAGTCCCCCGTGTACGTGTTGCTCTTCTGAGAATTAATTAAATCGGAAGGTGTATCATGCCCGTCCACGTTATGCCGTTGGTCAATCCTTGCTGATGATCATGCATGCATCATGCATGCACGGGGAATATATGACCGATCGAGACTTCTTCGTCGAGCATCCATATTTGTTTTTTGAGCGAAAAAAGGATGGAAGCAACAACCTCCTCACGTTGCGCCCATGGAGAATAAAGCGATGCTCCTACCAATTAATCAATGGAGCAGCTGCATAAGCTGTTTGCTGATGCAACATGATTTTTCAGAAGGTCGCTGCTTCCAAGATCTTTCTGAACAAGTAGACGATCTTTCCGGGCTTTAGTTTATATATATATATATATATATATATATAAGCAAAAGGGAATAGTTGTTTCTACCAACGACTCCTATGTTGCAACAACCACGTCCATCGAACCAATCACACACAGCTAGCTAGAGTTTAAACTGTTGACTGGAATCCACTTTTTGATCAAAAAAATGAAAGCTATCTGGGGGCTTCTATGTAAAATATATGTCATATGTAAGAAGTGAAAACACAAAAATGTAGAAGCAGTATATCTCGTCACAGTGTTCCCTCTTTTATTAATGATTACACAGGAGTTTGTTCATTCACTCCTCCACGCAACCAAAGCAGATTTTCCTTATATTTAGCACGCGCCGTCCTACTAATGGCGACGACGAGTTTAACATGACCACGACTCGGGGAGCCGTGAGCGAATTCTTCAAGAATCCTCCAAGAAGGAAAATGACGCACATGGGTGTCCTCGTCGTGGCTGCGACCTCCATAGATGACACAAGTATGCACCCAGAACCGAAGACGATCTTAACCTTGGGGAAGGGTCCAGCCACACCAACAACCTCTAAGGCTACCTCGGATTCGGCTAGTCATGATCCTGTGTCAAGGAAGCACTCTTCGATGATGCCTCCGTGTAGCAAGATACCCTCGGCCTCCATAATGGCATGCTTCCACCCCCATCAAAGACTTAGTTTTCCCCATAGCCTTATGCATGTCGACCTATCAAGCCCCAAGGAGGAGACTCAACTGATGTCAAATCGCCAGACCAAACCAAGGCTCTGTCTGCATCTACGCCGATGAATAAAACCAGCAGATCTATTAAAAACCGCAAAAAAACACCACGTCACCCCGAAGCTCGGACCAAGTCGACAATGAGCACTAGTGTTGACAGTGATATCGTTAAAATCGGGGATAAGAGATATATACCTCCCCCTTCCCCCCCCCCCCCCCCCCCCCCGGTTTTTGTTCGGCAAGAGACTAAACACTACAGTAGTTCTTCCTTCTAATGAGATATCAAAGACATAGGTTTTTACCCATGTTTAGGCCACCACGAGGGTGTAATACCCTGCTTCCTGTTTTTTTTGTTGATGTATGGTGTATATGGTTGGTTACCGCATGATCTACATGAAATCTCTCTCGTGCTAGTGGACTACACTTGTGTTATCTTCAATTGAATTTGCGATGATATATGTGTTGGGGATCGTAGCAGAAATTCAAAATTTTCTACGCATCACCAAGATCAATCTATGGAGTAATCTAGCAACGAGGGGAAGGAGAGTGCATCTACATACCCTTGTAGATCGCTAAGCGGAAGCGTTCAAGTGAACGGGGTTGATGGAGTCGTACTCATCGTGATCCAAATCACCGATGATCCTAGCGCCGAACGGACGACACCTCCGCGTTCAACACACGTACGGTTGGGAGACGTCTCCTCCTTCTTGATCCAGCAAGGTGAGAGGAGAAGTTGAGGGAAAACTCCGACAGCACGACGGCGTGGTGGTGATGGAGCTCGTGGTTCTCCGGCAGGGCTTCGCCAAGCACTACGGAGGAGGATGAGGTGTTGGAGGAGGAAGAGGGCTGCGCCAGGGAAAGGGTGCGGCTGCCCTCTCTCTCCCTCACTATATATAGGGGGAAGGGAGGAGGGGGAGGCACCCTAGGGTTCCCTAGGGGAGGGGCGGCGGCCACAGGGGAAACCCTAGATGGGTTTGGGCGCCCCCACCCCCTAGGAAACTTGCCCCCCAAACCGGGAGGGGCGGCTGCCCTAGGGGTGGCGCCCCCACCTCTCCTGGTTACGTGAGATGGGGTGGGAGGGGCGCTCAGCCCCTTAGTGGGCTGATGTGCCCTCTCCCCTTGGCCCATAAGGCCCCCCAACGCTTGCCGGGGCCTCCGAAACCCCTTTCGGACACGCTGGTCATCACCTGGTACCCCCGGAACAATTCCGGACTCCAATACCCTTCGTCCAATATACCGATCTTCACCTCCGGACCATTCCGGAGCTCCTCGTCATGTCCGGGATCTCATCCGGGACTCCGAACAACCTTCGGTAACCATATACTATTTCTCATAACAACTCTAGCATCACCGAACCTTAAGTGTGTAGACTCTATGGGTTCGGGAACCATGCAGACATGACCGAGACAACTCTCCGGCCAATAACCAACAGCGGGATATGGATACCCATGTTGGCTCCCACATGTTCCACGACGATCTCATCGGATGAACCACGATATCGAGGATTCAATCAACCCCGTATACAATTCCCTTTGTCCAGCGGTATTGTACTTGCCCGAGATTCGATCATCGGTATCCGATACCTTGTTTAATCTCGTTACCGGCAAGTCTCTTTACTCATTTCGTAACACATCATCCCGTGATCAACTCCTTGGTCACATTGTGCACATTATGATGATGTCCTACCGAGTGGGCCCAGAGATACCTCTCCGTCACACGGAGTGAGAAATCCCAGTCTCGATTCGTGCCAACCCAACAGACACTTTCGGAGATACCCGTAGTGTACCTTTATATCCACCCAGTTACGTTGTGACATTTGGTACACCCAAAGCATTCCTATGGTATCCGGGAGTTGCACAATCTCATGGTCTAAGGAAATGATACTTGACATTAGAAAAGCTTTAGCATACGAACTACACGATCTTTGTGCTAGGCTTAGGATTGGGTCTTGTCCATCACATCATTCTCCTAATGATGTGATCCCGTTATCAACTTCATCCAATGTCCATGGTCAGGAAACCATAACCATCTATTGATCAACGAGCTAGTCAACTAGAGTCTTACTAGGGACATGGTAATTGAGTTCATCTGATTATTTCATGAACTCCCACTCAGATAGACATCCCTCTAGTCATCTAAGTGATACATGATCCGAATCGACTAGGCCGTGTCCGATCATCACGTGAGACGGACTAGTCATCATCGGTGAACATCTCATGTTGATCGCATCTTCTATACGACTCATGTTCGACCTTTCGGTCCTCCGTGTTCCGAGGCCATGTCTGTACATGCTAGGCTCGTCAAGTCAACCTAAGTGTTTCACATGTGTTCCGAGGCCATGTCTGTACATGCTAGGATCGTCAACACCCGTTGTATTCGAACATTAGAATCTATCACACCCGATCATCACGTGGTGCTTCGAAACAACGAACCTTCGCAACGGTGCACAGTTAGGGAGAACACTTTTCTTGAAATTTTAGTGAGGGATCATCTTATTTAAGCTACCGTCGTTCTAAGCAAATAAGATGTAAAACATGATAAACATCACATGCAATCAAATAGTGACATGATATGGCCATCATCACTTCGCTCCTTTTGATCTCCATCTTCGGGGCTCCATGATCATCATCGTCACCGGCATGACACCATGATCTCCATCATCGTGTCTTTGTGAAGTTGTCTCGTCAACTATTACTTCTACTACTATGGCTAACGGTTAGCAATAAAGTAAAGTAATTACATGACGTTTATGTTGACACGCAGGTAATAAAAAAATTAAGACAACTCCTATGGCTCCTGCCGGTTGTCATACTCATCGACATGCAAGTCGTGATTCCTATTACAAGAACATGATCAATCTCATACATCACATATATCATTCATCACATCCTTTTTGGCCATATCACATCACACGGCATATGCTGCAAAAACAAGTTAGACGTCCTCTAATTGTTGTTGCAAATTTTTACGTGGGTGCTATAGGTTTCTTAGCAAGAACGTTTCCTACCTACGCCAAAACCACAACGTGATATGCCAATTTCTATTTACCCTTCATAAGGACCCTTTTCATCGAATCTGATCCGACTAAAGTGGGAGAGACAGACACCCGCTAGCCACCTTATGCAACTAGTGCATGTCAGTCGGTGGAACCTGTCTCACGTAAGAGTACGTGTAAGGTCAGTCCGGGCCGCTTCATCCCACGATGCCGCCGAATCAAGATAAGACTAGTAACGGCAAGTAAATTGACAAAATCGACGCCCACAACTACTTTGTGTTTTACTCGTGCATAGAAACTACGCATAGACCTAGCTCTGATACCACTGTTGGGGATCGTAGCAGAAATTCAAAATTTTCTACGCATCACCAAGATCAATCTATGGAGTAATCTAGCAACGAGGGGAAGGAGAGTGCATCTACATACCCTTGTAGATCGCTAAGCGGAAGCGTTCAAGTGAACGGGGTTGATGGAGTCGTACTCGTCGTGATCCAAATCACCGATGATCCTAGCGCCGAACAGACGGCACCTCCACGTTCAACACACGTACGGTTGGGAGACATCTCCTCCTTCTTGATCCAGCAAGGTGAGAGGAGAAGTTGAGGGAAAACTCCGACAGCACGACGATGTGGTGGTGATGGAGCTCGTGGTTCTCCGGCAGGGCTTCGCAAGCACTACGGAGGAGGATGAGGTGTTGGAGGAGGAAGAGGGCTGTGCCAGGGGAAGGGTGCGGCTGCCCTCTCTCTCCCTCACTATATATAGGGGGAAGGGAGGAGGGGGAGGCGCCCTAGGGTTCCCTAGGGGAGGGGCGACGGCCACAGGGGAAACCCTAGATGGGTTTGGGCGCCTCCACCCCCTAGGAAACTTGCCCCCCAAGCCGGGAGGGGCGGCTGCCCTAGGGGTGGTGCCCCCACCTCTCCTGGTTACGTGAGATGGGGTGGGAGGGGCGCTCATGTTGGGAAACATAGTAATTTCAAAAAAATTCCTACGCACACGCAAGATCATGGTGATGCATAGCAATGAGAGGGGAGAGTGTGATCTACGTACCCCTGTAGACCGACAGCGGAAGCGTTATGACAACGCGGTTGATGTAGTCGTACGTCTTCACGGCCCGACCGATCAAGCACCGAAACTACGGCACCTCCGAGTTCTAGCACACGTTCAGCTCGATGACAATCCCCGGACTCCGATCCAGCAAAGTGTCGGGGAAGAGTTCCGTCAGCACGACGACATGGTGACGATCTTGATGTTCTACTGTCGCAGGGCTTCGCCTAAGCACCACTACAATATTATTGAGGACTATGGTGGAAGGGGGCACCGCACACGGCTAAGAGAACGATCTTAGAGATCAACTTGTGTGTCTAGGGGTGCCCCCTGCCCCGTATATAAAGGAGCCAAGGGGGGGGGGTGCGGTCGGCCCTAGGAGGAGGCGCGCAGGAGGAGTCCTACTCCTACCGGGAGTAGGACTCCCCTCCCTTTCCCTAGTTGGATTAGGACTTGGGGGGAAGGAGGAGAGGGAAGAAAGGAAAGGGGGGCGCCGCCCCCCTCCTTGTCCAATTCGGACTTGGGGGGGAGGGGCGCGTGGCAGCCCCTAGGCCTCCTCTCCTCTTGCTCCACTAGGCCCATTAAGGCCCATTAGGTTACCGGGGGGTTCCGGTAACCTCCCGGTACTCCGGTAAAATGCCGATTTCACCCGGAACACTTCCGATGTCCAAACATAGGCTTCCAATATATCAATCTTTATGTCTTGACCATTTCGAGACTCCTCGTCATGTCCGTGATCACATCCGGGACTCCGAACTAACTTCGGTACATCAAAACTCATAAACTCATAATATAACTATCATCGAAACCTTAAGCGTGCGGACCCTACGGGTTTGAGAACAATGTAGACATGACCGAGACACGTCTCCGGTCAATAACCAATAGCGGAACCTGGATGCTCATATTGGCTCCCACATATTCTATGAAGATCTTTATCGGTCAAACCGCATAACAATATACGTTGTTCCCTTTGTCATCGGTATGTTACTTGCCCGAGATTCGATCGTCGGTATCTCAATACCTAGTTCAATCTCGTTACCGGCAAGTATCTTTACTCGTTTCGTAATACATCATCTCGCAACTAACTCATTAGTTGCAATGCTTGCAAGGCTTATGTGATGTGCATTACCGAGAGGGCCCAGAGATACCTCTCCGACAATCGGAGTGACAAATCCTAATCTCGAAATACGCCAACCCAACATGTACCTTTGGAGACACCTATAGAGCTCCTTTATAATCACCCAGTTACGTTGTGACGTTTGGTAGCACACAAAGTGTTCCTCCGGCAAACGGGAGTTGCATAATCTCATAGTCATAGGAGCATGTATAAGTCATGAAGAAAGCAATAGCAACATACTAAACGATCGGGTGCTAAGCTAATGGAATGGGTCATGTCAATCACATTATTCTCCTAATAATGTGATCCCGTTAATCAAATGACAACACAGGTCTATGGTTAGGAAACATAACCATCTTTGATTAACGAGCTAGTCAAGTAGAGGCATACTAGTGACGTTTAGTTTGTCTATGTATTCACACAAGTATTATGTTTCCGGATAATACAATTCTAGCATGAATAATAAACATTTATCATGATATAAGGAAATAAAATAATAACATTATTATTGCCTCTAGGGCATATTTCCTTCAGCTCAGCCCCTTAGTGGGCTGATGTGCCCTCTCCCCTTGGTCCATAAGGCCCCCTAACGCTTGCCGGGGCCTCCGAAACCCCTTTCGGACACGCTGGTCATCACCTGGTACCCCCGAAACAATTCTGGACTCCAATACCCTTCGTCCAATATACCGATCTTCACCTCCGGACCATTCCGGAGCTCGTCGTCATGTCCGGGATCTCATCCGGGACTCCGAACAACCTTCGGTAACCACATACTATTTCCCATAACAACTCTAGCGTCACGGAACCTTAAGTGTGTAGACCCTACGGGTTCAGGAACCATGCAGACATGACCGAGACAACTCTCCGGCCAATAACCAACAACGGGATCTGGATACCCATGTTGGCTCCCACATGTTCCACGATGATCTCATCGGATGAACCACGATGTCACATCCCTAGCTGCTGGTAGTGCTCTAGGCTAGCTTCATGTGTGCATCATGTCTATATTTTCGAAACTTGAACTGAGGAATTTTGGAAGCCTCAAAAACTTAAATAAAAGAAGGGCAGAAAACCCTAAAAATCTCATTCATTGTTCCAAAATGCTCTTCTTAAATGTTTGATAATTTTTGGCAAGGGTTCTGGTCCCAACCAAAATATTGAACATTTTTAAGGATTTATTTTTGGGACTTTGGATTTAATTCATTAGCTATTTGAATTTGAATTATATTCATATAATTAGAATATAATTTCGAATACCCCCTGAAATATTTTATAAGCTTTTGGAAAAGTCCATCTAGCAATATAAAAATATTCAGAGGAGCTTTGGCATTGTTTGAATTATTATTTTAATTCAAAACAGTGGCAAAAGAATTAAATAAAAGAAAAACAGAACAGAAATAAATAGCAAGGGAGAGAAGGCCACCTGGGCCACCTACCTGGCGCCACTTACCTGGCCCAGCTCCCCCAACGGCCCAGCCCACCGCCGCCCCCCCTCCCCTGTCGTCTTCCTCCCTGCCAGGAGGACGGACACCGCGACGCCGCCGCGCGCGCCACCTCCACCCTGCTCGGCCACCTCCTGCTTCCCCCGGTCTCCCTAGCGACGCCACGACGACGCCTCGTGTCCCCTCGCTCCTCTTCCTCCCTCGCTGCTCCCTCTCTCTTCCCCGAACACTCTCCCCCTCCTCTGTTCTCCTCACCGAACGGAGCCGCCGCCACCGACGAGAGCCACCGTGGCTACCGGCCACCCCACGGCTCACCGACGCCCCAGGAAGCTCCGCCGGTCCTCCCTCTACCTCCTCAACGAGCCACGAGGCCCCGGACGTGCCGCAACACCGCCCTCGATGTCTTCTTCAACCTCGGGACCGCCGGCCATCTTCGTCAAATTCGTCGGCTCCGGACCGCCCCCGACCTCGCCGAGCGTCCCCTCGTCATCGCCGTGAGCCACTGACCTTCTCCCCTAACTCAGCATGCTCTCCTTCGTGCCGTAGCGCCGTTCCCCACGAGCTCCGAAGCCACCGTCCGCCATTGCTGCTGCACGCATAGCCTCCGTGCTCCCCTGGCCTCACTGAGCTGCTCTTAGTGCTCCCCATGTCTAGCAGGTGCTGCCCAGCCTCTCCATTTGCTCACTGATGCACCGTAGCGACGCGCCCGAGCACCACCGAACACCATCGCCGCCAAAGCTCGTCGCCGGCATGAGTTCCGGCGACCCCACGACCTCCCACTTGGTCCTCTGGATGCGCGAGAGCAAGGGCCATCCCCTGGTTGTTGGGGAACGTAGCAGAAATTCAAAATTTTCCTACGCGTATCACCAAGATCTATCTATGGAGAGACCAGCAACGAGTAGAAGGAGAGTGCATCTACATACCCTTGTAGATCGCTAAGCGGAAGCGTTCAAGTGAACGGGGTTGATGGAGTCGTACTCGTCGTGATTCAGATCACCGATGATCAAGTGCCGAACGCACGACACCTCCGCGTTCAACACACGTACAGCCCGATGACGTCTCCCACGCCTTGATCCAGCAAGGAGAGAGGGAGATGTTGAGGAAGACTCCATCCAACAGCAGCACAACGGCGTGGTGGTGGTGGAGGAGCGTGGCAATCCCGCAGGGCTTCGCCAAGCACCATGGGAGAGGAGGAGTAGGGAGAGAGGTAGGGCTGCACCCAGAGGGAGAGAACTCATGTGTATGGCAGCCCCAAACCTCAACTATATATAGGGGGAAGGGGGGGCTGCGCCCCCTTTAGGGTTTCCCACCCCCAAGGGGTGCGGCCAGCCCTAGATGGCAAAGGGGGCGGCGGCCAGGAGGGGGAGAGAGGGGAGGCGCCCACTAGGTGGGCCTTAAGGCCCATCTGGACTAGGGTTTGCCCCCTCCCACTCTCCCTTGCGCCTTGGCACCTTGTGGGGGGCGCACCAGCCCACCTAGGGGCTGGTCCCCTCCCACACATGGCCCACGCAGCCTTCTGGGCAGGTGGCCCCACTTGGTGGACCCCCGGGACCCTCCCGGTGGTCCCGGTACAATACCGATATCGCCCGAAACTTTTCCGGTGACCAAAACAGGACTTCCCATATATAAATCTTTACCTCCGGACCATTCCGGAACTCCTCGTGACGTCCGGGATCTCATCCGGGACTCCGAACAACATTCGGTAACCACATACAAGCTTCCTTTATAACCCTAGCGTCATCGAACCTTAAGTGTGTAGACCCTACGGGTTCGGGAGACATGCAGACATGACCGAGACGTTCTCCGGTCAATAACCAACAGCGGGATCTGGATACCCATGTTGGCTCCCACATGTTCCACGATGATCTCATCGGATGAACCACGATGTCAAGGACTCAATCGATCCCGTATACAATTCCCTTTGTCTAGCGGTATTTTACTTGCCCGAGATTCGATCGTCGGTATACCGATACCTTGTTCAATCTCGTTACCGGCAAGTCACTTTACTCGTTCCGTAACACATCATCCCGTGATCAACTCCTTGGTCACATTGCGCATATGATGATGTCCTACCGAGTGGGCCCAGAGATACCTCTCCGTTTACACGGAGTGACAAATCCCAGTCTCGATCCGCATAAAACAATAGATACTTTCGGAGATACCTGTAGTGCACCTTTATAGTCACCCAGTTACGTTGTGACGTTTGATACACCCAAAGCACTCCTACGGTATCCAGGAGTTACACGATCTCATGGTCAAAGGAAGAGATACTTGACATTGGCAAAGCTCTAGCAAATGAACTACACGATCTTTGTGCTAGTCTTAGGATTGGGTCTTGTCCATCACATCATTCTCCTAATGATGTGATCCCGTTATCAACGACATCCAATGTCCATAGCCAGGAAACCATGACTATCTGTTGATCACAACGAGCTAGTCAACTAGAGGCTCACTAGGGACATATTGTGGTCTATGTATTCACACGTGTATTACGATTTCCGGATAATACAGTTATAGCATGAATAAAAGACAATTATCATGAACAAGGAAATATAATAATAATACTTTTATTATTGCCTCTAGGGCATATTTCCAACAGTCTCCCACTTGCACTAGAGTCAATAATCTAGTTCACATCGCCATGTGATTAACACTCACAGGTCACATCGCCATGTGACTAATACCCAAGAGTTTACTAGAGTCAGTAGTCTAGTTCACATCACTATGTGATTAACACTCAATGAGTTTTATGTTTGATCATGTTGCTTGTGAGAGAGGTTTTAGTCAACGGGTCTGAACCTTTCAGATCCGTGTGTGCTTTACAAATCTCTATGTCATCTCCTAGATGCAGCTACCACGCTCTATTTGGAGCTATTCCAAACAACTGTTCTACTTGGAGCTATTCTAAATTATTGCTCCATTATATGTATCCGGTCTCTCTACTCAGAGCTATCCGGATAGGTGTTAAGCTTGCATCGTCGTAACCTTTACGACGAACTCTTTTACCACCTCCATAATCGAGAAAATTCCTTAGTCCACTAGTTACTAAGGATAACTTTGACCGCTGTCCTATGATCCATTCATGGATCACTCTTGTACCCCTTGACTGACTCATGGCAAGGCACACTTCAGGTGCGGTACACAGCATAGCATACTGAAGAGCCTACGTCTAAAGCATAGGGGACGACCTTCGTCCTTTCTCTCTATTCTGCCGTGGTCGAGCTTTAAGTCTTAACTTCGTACCTTACAACTCAGGCAAGAACTCCTTCTTTGACTGGTCCATCTTGAACACCTTCAAGATCATGTCAAGGTATGTGCTCATTTGAAAGTATTATTAAGCATTTTGATCTATCCTTATAGATCTTGATGCTCAATGTTCAAGTAGCTTAATCCAGGTTTTCTATTGAAAAACACCTTTCAAATAACCCTATATGCTTTCTAGAAATTCTACATCATTTCTGATCATCAATATGTCAACAACATATACTCATCAGAAATTCTATAGTGCTCCCACTCACTTCTTTGGAAATACAAGTTTCTCATAAACTTTGTACAAACCCAAAATCTTTGATCATCATCAAAGCATACATTCCAACTCCGAGATGCTCACTCCAGTCCTTAGAAGGATCGCTGGAGCTAGCATACCTTTTAGCATCCTTAGGATCGACAAAACTTTTCTGATTGTATTGCATACAACCTTTCCTTACGAAAACTAGTAAGGAAACTTGTCTTGACATCCATCTGCCAGATTTCATAAATGCAGCTAATGCTAACATGATTCCGACGGACTTTAAGCATCGCTACGGATGAGAAAATCTCATCGTAGTCAACTCCTTGAACTTGTGAAAAACTTTTCGCCACAAGTCGAGCTTCATGGACGGTGACATTACCATCCACGTCCGTCTTCTTCTTAAAGATCCATTTATCTTAATGGCTTGCCGATCATCGGGCAAGTCCACCAAAGTCCATGGATCCGTTCTCGGATTTTATGGCCTCGAGCCATTTATCGGAATCCGGGCCCACCATCGCTTCTCCATAGCTCGTAGGTTCATTGTTGTCTAGCAACATGACCTTCAAGACAGGATCACCTTACCACTCCGAAGTAGTACGTGTCCTTGTCGTCCTACGAGGTTTGGTAGTGACTTGATCCGAAGTTTCATGATCAATATCATAAGCTTCCACTTCAATTGGTGTAGGTGCCACAGGAACAACTTCCTGTGCCCTGCCACACACTAGTTGAAGAGACGGTTCAATAACCTCATCAAGTCTCCACCATCCTCCCACTCAACTCTTTCGAGAGAAACCTTTCCTCGAGAAAGGACCCGATTCTAAGAAACAATCCATATTGCTTTCGGATCTGAATTAGGAGGTATACCCAACTGTTTTGGGTTTCCTATGAAGATGCATTTTATCCGCTTTGGGTTCGAGCTTAATCCTGAAACTTTTTCACATAAGCGTCGCAGCCCCAAACCTTTAAGAAACGACAACTTAGGTTTCTCTAAACCATAATTCATACGGTGTCATCTCATCGGAATTACGTGGTGCCCTATTTAAAGTGAATGTGGTTGTCTCTAATGCCTAACCCATGAACGATAGTGGTAATTCGATAAGAGACATCATGGTACGCACCATATCCAATAGGGTGCAACTATGATGTTCGGACACACCATCACACTATGGTGTTCCAGGCGGTATTAATTGCGAAACAATTTCCACAATGTCTTAATTGTGTGCCAAAACTCGTAACTCAGATATTCATCTCTATGATCATATCATAGACATTTTATCCTCTTGTCACAATGATCTTCTACTTCACTCTGAAATTACTTGAACCATTCAATAATTCAGACTTGTGTTTCATCAAGTAAATATTCTCAACATCTACTCGAATCATCTGTGAAGTAAGAACATAACGATATTCACTGCATGCCTCAGCACTCATTGGACTGCACACATCAAAATGTGTTACTTCCAACAAGTTGCTATCTTGTTCCATCTTACTGAAAATGAGGCTTTTCAGTCATCTTGCCCATGTGGTATGATTTGCATATCTCAAGTGATTCAAAATCAAGTGAGTCCAAACGGTCCATTTGCATGGAGTTTTTTCATGCATATACACCAATAGACATGGTTCGCATGTCTCAAACTTTTCAAAAACGAGTGAGTCCAAAGATCCATCAACATGGAGCTTCTTCATGCGTTTTATACCATTATGACTTACATGGCAGTGCCACAAGTAAGTGGTACTATCATTACTATCTTATATCTTTTGGCATGAAAATGTGTATCACTACGACCGAGATTCAATAAACCATTCATTTAGGTGCAAGACCATTGAAGGTATTATTCAAATAAATAGAGTAACCATTATTCTCTTTAAATGAATAACCGTATTGCGATAGACATAATCCAATCATGTCTATGCTCAACGCAAACACCAATCTCGGTGGTAGAGGGAGCGTGCGATGCTTGATCATATCAACCTTGGAAACACTTCCAACATATATCGTCAGCTCACCTTTAGCTAGTCTCCGCTTATTCCGTAGCTTTTATTTCGAGTTACTAACACTTAGCAACCGAACCGGTATCCAATACCCTGGTGCTACTAGGAGTACTAGTAAAGTACACATTAACATAATGTATATCCAATATACTTCTATCGACCTTGCCAGCCTTCTCATCTACCAAGTATCTAGGGTAATGCTGCTCCAGTGGTTGTTCCCCTTATTACAGAAGCACTTAGTCTCGGGTTTGGGTTCAACCTTGGGTTTCTTCACTTGAGCAGCAGCTGAATTGCCGTTTCATGAAGTATCCCTTTGTTCCCTTGCCCTTCTTGAAACTAGTGGTTTCACCAACCATCAACAATTGATGCTCCTTCTTGATTTCTACTTTCGCGGTGTCAAACATCATGAATACCTCAAGGATCATCATATCTATCCCTGATATGTTATAGTTCATCACGAAGCTCTAGCAGCTTGGTGGCAATGACTTTGGAGAAACATCACTATCTCATCTGGAAGATCAACTCCCACTCGATTCAAGTGATTGTTGCACTCAGACAATCTGAGCACAAGCTCAACGATTGAGCTTTTCTCCCTTAGTTTGCAGGCTAAGAAAATCGTCGGAGGTCTCATACCTCTTGACGTGGGCACGAGCCTGAAATCCTAATTTCAGCCCTCGAAACATCTCATATGTTCCGCGACGTTTCGAAAACGTCTTTGGTGCCTCTACTTAAACCATTTAACTGAACTATCACGTAGTTATCAAAACGTGTATGTCCGATGTTCGCAACATCCACAAACGACGTTTGGGGTTCAGCACACTGAGCGGTGCATTAAGGACATAAGCTTTCTACTGATCGCATAATCGCTACTATCAACTTTCAACTATATTTTCTCTAGGAACATATCTAAACAGTAGAACTATAGCGCGAGCTACGACATAATTTGCAAAAGGTCTTTTGACTATGTTCAAGATAATTAAGTTCATCTTATGAACTCCCACTCAGATAGACATCCCTCTGGTCATCTAAGTGATTACATGATCCGAGTCAACTAGGCCGTGTCCGATCATCACGTGAGACGGACTAGTCATCATCGGTGAACATCTTCATGTTGATCGTATCTACTATACGACTCATGCTCGACCTTTCGGTCTCCGTGTTCCGAGGCCATGTCTGCACATGCTAGGCTCGTCAAGTTAACCCTAAGTGTTTTCGCTGTGTAAAACTGTCTTACACCCGTTGTATGTGAACGTAAGAATCCATCACACCCGATCATCACGTGGTGCTTAGAAGCGACGAACTGTAGCAACGGTGCACAGTTAGGGGAGAACACTTCTTGAAATTTTGTAAGGGATCATCTTATTTACTACCGTCGTCCTAAGTAAACAAGATGCATAAACATGATAAACATCACATGCAATCAAATAAGTAGTGACATGATATGGCCAATATCATATAGCTCCTTTGATCTTCATCTTCGGGGCTCCATGATCATCTTGTCACCGGCATGACACCATGATCTCCATCATCATGATCTCCATCATCGTGTCTTCATGAAGTTGTCACGCCAACGACTACTTCTACTTCTATGGCTAACGCGTTTAGCAATAAAGTAAAGTAAGTTACATGGCGTTCTTCAATGACACGCAGGTCATACAAAAAATAAAGACAACTCCTATGGCTCCTGCCGGTTGTCATACTCATCGACATGCAAGTCGTGAATCCTATTACAAGAACATGATCAATCTCATACATCACATATATCATTCATCACATCCTTTTGGCCATATCACATCACATAGCATACCCTGCAAAAACAAGTTAGACGTCCTCTAATTGTTGTTGCATGTTTTACGTGGCTGCTATGGGTTTCTAGCAAGAACGTTTCTTACCTACGCAAGACCACAACGTGATATGCCAATTGCTATTTACCCTTCATAAGGACCCTTTTCATCGAATCCGTTCCGACTAAAGTGGGAGAGACTGGCACCCGCTAGCCACCTTATGCACCAAGTGCATGTCAATCGGTGGAACCTGTCTCACGTAAGAGTACGTGTAAGGTCGGTCCGGGCCGCTTCATCCCACAATACCGTCGAAACAAGATTGGACTAGTAACGGTAAGCATATTGAACAACATCAACGCCCACAACTACTTTGTGTTCTACTCGTGCAAAGAATCTACGCAATAGACCTAGCTCATGATGCCACTGTTGGGGAACGTAGCAGAAATTCAAAATTTTCCTACGCGTATCACCAAGATCTATCTATGGAGAGACCAGCAACGAGTAGAAGGAGAGTGCATCTACATACCCTTGTAGATCGCTAAGCGGAAGCGTTCAAGTGAACGGGGTTGATGGAGTCGTACTCGTCGTGATTCAGATCACCGATGATCAAGTGCCGAACGGACGGCACCTCCGCGTTCAACACACGTACAGCCCGGTGACGTCTCCCACGCCTTGATCCAGCAAGGAGAGAGGGAGAGGTTGAGGAAGACTCCATCCAACAGCAGCACAACGGCGTGGTGGTGGTGGAGGAGCGTGGCAATCCCGCAGGGCTTCGCCAAGCACCATGGGAGAGGAGGAGTAGGGAGAGAGGTAGGGCTGCACCAAGAGGGAGAGAACTCATGTGTATGGCAGCCCCAAACCTCAACTATATATAGGGGGAAGGGGGGGCTGCGCCCCCTTTAGGGTTTCCCACCCCCAAGGGGTGCGGCCAGCCCTAGATGGCAAAGGGGGCGGCGGCCAGGAGGGGGAGAGAGGGGAGGCGCCCACTAGGTGGGCCTTAAGGCCCATCTGGACTAGGGTTTGCCCCCTCCCACTCTCCCTTGCGCCTTGGCACCTTGTGGGGGGCGCACCAGCCCACCTAGGGGCTGGTCCCCTCCCACACATGGCCCACGCAGCCTTCTGGGGCAGGTGGCCCCACTTGGTGGACCCCCGGGACCCTCCCGGTGGTCCCGGTACAATACCGATATCGCCCGAAACTTTTCCGGTGACCAAAACAGGACTTCCCATATATAAATCTTTACCTCCGGACCATTCCGGAACTCCTCGTGACGTCCGGGATCTCATCCGGGACTCCGAACAACATTCGGTAACCACATACAAGCTTCCTTTATAACCCTAGCGTCATCGAACCTTAAGTGTGTAGACCCTACGGGTTCGGGAGACATGCAGACATGACCGAGACGTTCTCCGGTCAATAACCAACAGCGGGATCTGGATACCCATGTTGGCTCCCACATGTTCCACGATGATCTCATCGGATGAACCACGATGTCAAGGACTCAATCGATCCCGTATACAATTCCCTTTGTCTAGCGGTATTTTACTTGCCCGAGATTCGATCGTCGGTATACCGATACCTTGTTCAATCTCGTTACCGGCAAGTCACTTTACTCGTTCCGTAACACATCATCCCGTGATCAACTCCTTGGTCACATTGCGCATATGATGATGTCCTACCGAGTGGGCCCAGAGATACCTCTCCGTTTACACGGAGTGACAAATCCCAGTCTCGATCCGCATAAAACAATAGATACTTTCGGAGATACCTGTAGTGCACCTTTATAGTCACCCAGTTACGTTGTGACGTTTGATACACCCAAAGCACTCCTACGGTATCCAGGAGTTACACGATCTCATGGTCAAAGGAAGAGATACTTGACATTGGCAAAGCTCTAGCAAATGAACTACACGATCTTTTGTGCTAGTCTTAGGATTGGGTCTTGTCCATCACATCATTCTCCTAATGATGTGATCCCGTTATCAACGACATCCAATGTCCATAGTCAGGAAACCATGACTATCTGTTGATCACAACGAGCTAGTCAACTAGAGGCTCACTAGGGACATATTGTGGTCTATGTATTCACACGTGTATTACGATTTCCGGATAATACAGTTATAGCATGAATAAAAGACAATTATCATGAACAAGGAAATATAATAATAATACTTTTATTATTGCCTCTAGGGCATATTTCCAACACTGGTGCCCTCAGCGCGCCAAACTGACGCCTCTAGCGCAAGTCCGGCGTGCCCCCGCCGTGTTCTGTGGTCGCCGTCGGCTGGTCTCCGGCGTGCTGACGTGGCGTCGTCGTTAGGGGCTAATGACCCTGCTAATTAACCCTGTGACACTGACAGCAGGGCCCCACCTGCTAATTAATCCTAGATTAGTTTCTGTTTAGTTTTTAACTAATCCTAGTGGCCCCACGCGTCAGCTTTGACTAAGCTGACGTGGCTGTTGACTGGGCCCACATGTCAGCGACACTAATCAGCCCCAGTCACTGACCAGTGGACCCCACTGGTCAGGTTTGACCTGAACCTGCCCTGTTGAACTGATGACGTCAAGGTGATGTCATGCTGACGCCATAATTCATTTTCTGGAATTATTTTAATTCTAAATATCAGGAAATTTCAGAAAATGCCCTAAACTTCAATAAATCATAGAAAATTAACCGTAACTCCAAATTAAATAATTTATATATGAAAAATTATCAGAAAAATTCAAGGAATCCATCTGTACCATTTTCATGCATGTTAGAACAACTTATAGCTGCTGTTTAGCACAAATCAATTAAATGGCATTTGAATAATCACATATGGAGTTTGAATTTGAATCTTGTATTCAAACCAACTTCATTTAATCTGTTGCTAGTTGCATTAGCCCAAAACACATTCATTTTGCCATGTCATGATCATGCATCATATTGTGCATTGCATTGATTGTGTTCCCTTCTGTGTTGCCGGTATTTGTCCCCTCTCGATAGACGTGATACCGATGATGTGATCGTTGACACTGATGAAGACTCAATGTTATCTTCAGAAGTGCCAGGCAAGCAAAACCCCCTTGTTCATTCCGATACAATCCCACTCTCTCGCTCCTGCTCTCTTTTACTGCATTAGGACAACACCGATTCAACTGTTACATGCTGCGGTAGTTGAACCCCTTTATCCTCTGCATGACCTGTCATTGCCACAGTAAATAGATGAAACCCACTAGCATGAGTAGGAGTTGTTTGAGCCCTGTTGTGCCTACTCATTCATGTTTGTTTGTCATGCCTGCTACTGCTTAGAGTTGAGTCAGGTCTGATTCATCGGGGATGAATTAGAGGTGTGTGAACATGTCCTACTGTGTGTGAGCTAAGTGTGTGAACACGATTTGGTAAAGATAGCGGTGAGAGGCCATGTAGGAGTACATGGTGGGTTGTCTCATTGCAGCCGTCCTCAGGAACTGAGTTCTGTGTTTGTGATCCATGATTCAGTTACTACCATACATTGGGCCCTGAAATATGACCCCGCTCGACTTCTTATTCACCCTTGTCCTCTGTCCAGGAGTTGCAAGTAGTTTCTGGTGTTTGTAGCTTACTGGAGGCCGTGGACAGCGCTGACCGTAGGGGTGGGCTGTGATGCGGTAGGTACGTGGCACGGTGTACCGGATGCCCGTTTGGTATCTCGGGAACCCTGTTCACATCGTTTGGGGCTGTGAGCGAAACTCCGGCCGGATCTCCTCATGGATGGAACCCGAATAGGCGATAAACCTGGACTAGAGACTTGAGTGTTTAGGTAGGTCGTGGTCTACACCCACGTCGGCTTTCGCTTGAAGTCTGCCGAGCACATGTCGTGTGCAGACGCTAAGTGGTGGAAACATGTATGAAGAAGTACACCCCTGCAGGGTTATCATCATCTATTCGAATAGCCGTGTCCGCGGAAAAGGACTTCTGGGTTGCTTATATCAGTTCATAGACAAGTGAAAGTGGATACTCTAAAATGCGCAAGATAAGCGTGAGTGCTATGGATGGCGTTCTCGTAGGGGGACGAGAGCGGATCCATAGTGGTGTATTGATATGGTGAATATGTGGACTCGTGTGCGCCACCTCAAAAGAGTTACATTGCAGTCGTAGTTCAGGATAGCCACCGAGTCAAAGCTGGCTTGCTGCAGTTAAACCCCACCATCCCCTTTGTTGATAATGATGCATATGTAGTTAGTTCTGATGTAAGTCTTGCTGGGTACATTTGTACTCACGTTTGCCTATTTTATGTTTTTGCAGAGAGACTTCGGTCTCACTAGTAGTTTTGCGTGGACTTCGACGTTTAGCTTGTTACCTCAGCTATGATCTTGTGCCCCGGCAGGATCTGGTAGATAGTCAGGCTTCTCAGCCCTTTTCAGTTATAGATGTCTGTACCCAGACATGATAGCTTCCGCTTGTGCTTTGATTTGTATGCTCTGATTGTTGGGTCATGAGACCCATGTTTGTAATATCTCGCTCCTCGGAGCCTATTGAATAAATACTTGAGTCGTAGAGTCATGTTGTGATGCCATGTTGTATTTGCACATATCAAGCATATTGTGTGTATGTTATTGAAATGCTTGGTATGTGTGGGATCTGACCATCTAGTTGTTTATCTTTAGTAGCCTCTCTTACGGGGAAATGTCTCCTAGTGTTTCCACCGAGCCATGGTAGCTTGCTACTGCTCCGGAACACTTAGGCTGGCCGGCATGTGTCCTTCTTCGTTCCTGTGTCTGTCCCTTCGGGGAAATGTCACGCGATGAATACCGGAGTCCTGTTAGCCCGCTACAGCCCGGTTCACCGGAGTCCTGCTAGCCCAGTGCTACAGCCTGGATTCACTCGCTGATGACCGACACGTTTGATGCTGGGTCATGGATGCCTGTCCCTGTAAGTCTGTGCCACTTTGGGTTTACGACTAGCCATGTCAGCCCGGGCTCCTTATCATATGGATGCTAGCGACACTGTCATATACGTGTGCCAAAAGGCGCAAACGGTCCCGGGCAAAGGTAAGGCGACACCCGTGGGAATACCGTGCGTGAGGCCGCAAAGTGATATGATGTGTTACATGCTAGATCGATGTGGCATTGAGTCGGGGTCCTGACAGCGTTGGTATCAGAGCTTGACTGCCTGTAGGATTACCAAGCTAAACTGATCGAAGTTGAGTCTAGAAATTCTTTAGTTATATAAGGGAATTGATTGTGGGATGGAACGTAAGGCTCTTTTTACTCCTTTACCTCATGCCCTTCTGATCTGAGTCATCATCTTCTCTTCTACAGGGATTAAGAACTAGGCTATCTCTTCTTTCTATTAGGATCACGTGTTACTAGTCCGTAGACTTATAGATTGTTGGATTCAAGCCTCTGTTCAGTCTCTACTACCTCCGTACGTTAACTGTTTATCTCGAAACCTTGATATTGTGCCTCCGAGTGGTTATGCCACCATTTTTGTGAATGTCTCAATTCTTTTCTGAGCATTTACAGCCGTTATGCTGCCCGAGTCATTCCAGGTTTCTAAATAGTCTTATGCATTTGCAAAATCCTTTTCCTCTGGTTTCGATGCTCCTTTATGCCAGCTCAATCACACTAATTGTGAGTTGAGGTATTCTATTGCCTTGACATTATGTTGGAGTTACTATTATGGACCTAGGTGTTTAGGGAGTCACCTAGCAATCTAGCAATGTTTTGTGATCCCAGTGTGATGATTCTGGCCATCATTCTCGAAAGCATCCCGTGATGCTACTTAGTAATAGGTATTCTGTTCCTGGGTTCTTGAACCCGAGATTCACTCTACCTACTTCATGTTGATAGTAATTGCTAGCGCCTTTAGGATATTAGTAACCTTTGCGATAGTCCTTGAAGTCTGTGGTATCTTCTTCTTCCAGATACCATGAACTACTTATGGCAGAAGTTCCTCGTTGAACTGAAATATCACAACAGGATTATTCTTGAGGAGTTCTCCATTCATAAATCGTGACTCTGCCAGTTCTACCTTTCTGCGTGGGTTATCCGGAAGAAATATGTTGAACTTGGTTCGACATACTAACCTATGCATCCACAACTCAGAAAATTATATGTTCCTTTGAGTTGTTCTCTTTAGTTGTCTTCTGACCCTCGTCTATCAATTGATAGTCAAGAGTATGCGTGCATTCGTTCGTCGATGCCTATTACCCTTGTGGTCCGCCAAGCCATTCTATTTCAGAATGAATAGGAGAAACAAACTCTAGTACCTCATCCATATTTAGGATTGGGTCAAAGTAGTTGTGTTCCGCAGATCAAGTTACAATCCAGCTTCTGGTCTGCTCTACCCTGAAGTATTACCTTCTTTATGACAGGAATTTCATGAGAATTGCACCACCTTTTGTGAATTCTTGACATAGTGATACTTCTCGCCATCCTTTTTCATTCCTCGGTTCCGTGTTGTTGCAGCCGGAGTGCCGACAAGTGAATCATGATGTGTGAACTCAATACTCCTAGCAACCCCATTGCTTGGTAGTTAATGGACAATAATCTTATTCTTAGTATGTTGGTTATTGAATCCCCATTCTAAGATTGATCGTGCTACCTAGTCCTTATTTTGGTGCACCCTTCGATTGATGGGTTAGGATCTTGTCAAGTCCTCACCCATTTGATCATATCGTCTTGTCCTCAAAAGCGAGATTGTTCTCGAGCTTAGTAACATATCGGTGGTTCGTGATTTCCTAAGATCTTCTCGGAAGTATTACCAGGTTGTCACCTGACCGCTATGTTGAGCTCGTGATCAAGTTGGTTTCTTGTGAACCACCTTCTCTCCAAGAATCGGTGTTAGATATCCCTGAGCTAGTTGGTTAAGCTAAACGACAACTTGGAGGGTTGGAAGATAAAAGCTTGCCTGACTTAGTTCGTTCCAAAGGGATATTCTTGTGTAGTGTGTGTTGAAGAAAGATGATATCTTCATCGATTGGTCCCTGTGATCAGTTGCTGGACCTATCGTCTTATCAATCCTTTGATTTGAGTGTGGGCTATCGTCAAATCAAGTCAGAACCAACGATGTTCGTAATGTTGTCTTCCTCGTGGTTGATCCCTCGAGCATACACCATTATATTTTTTGGGTCTGACCAATGCTATCACCGTGTTCACACGATGGTGGAAGTCCAGTGATATGGAAATTCCGATGAGTTGTTGTTGAGTCCATTGACAACATCCTTATCTCCTCCATGATGTTGTTGAACATTAAGTTAGTGTTGGAAACTTTTGAAAGCATTTTCTTCATGCTAGCTCATGAAGTACTTGTTTGATGAAAGGAGTGACTTCCTTTGATTCACGTGCATTTTGATGTAAGCTGCCGTCGTGAATTCGATAAAGTTTGTTTTTGCTCCTTTGGAATCATCCCAAGTCGGTCATGCACGTGCGAAGAATTCTGTGGTCTGTTAGACTGATCATCTTCATTCCATATGTATATCCTAGCACACCAAGCCACTGACTGATTTGTTCAAGGAGAAGGAGTATCTTCATAAGAGCTAATCCGGACTTATGAAAGAACTTCGATATCCTCGATGATGGCTCCCAACCAGGACTCGGTAGTGTTTTATTGTAAGACTACCATGTGGGCATGCTTGTCTGGAACAACGTGTTCACATGTTTGTAGCAGAACCAGCTCATGTTTTGGAGCTTGCTATCGTAGTTCATTTCCTGAGAATCTCGCAACGTCATCTCGTCGATTTGTGTTGCAAACTTTCATTTTTCTTCCTAGACTCGATGAGTCTGGAATATCCTGACACCAACCAGATCTGAGTCTCAGGCAGATATGATGGTTGTAATATTTCCCAAGAACTATAATATTGGTCCCTCGATAACCGGTAAAGTGGATGTCGTGGCCAACACACCCAGCCGGAAGACCTATTATTGTAGTATCTTGTTTGAGGAAGTTGGCCACCTCCCCATAAGGATTTCGTAGGATTTACCTCCGTGACTGTTCCTTATGGATTCTATTGCTCCCGAAGTCCGACCTTTACTTGATGTTCTAGTTATCAAACCATATCTATGAATGGGTTACACTAGCACGTCAAGGAGAACATTAGAAGCGGAGTGCTAAATGTCTCTCGGTCGATCATCCAGATTTTGTTTCCTTGGCCTCGCTAGGGTGAAATCTGAGTTGATGTTATCTTCCTATGCATCTACATCGTCCATCGTTGTTCATCATGGTGGTATGTTGTGTTGCCAGGATCCTTGACACGGATGTTGGTAAAACCTTGATGAATATGGAAATGCTCAAGTTCTTGAGAGCACGCACAAGCGCTAGGTGTTATCATCGGCACTAACTGGGTTTGCTCTCAGTCTCCTCGGCAATGCTATGATCTTTTCAAACAGTGAATTCACTCTCTGTTGTTGGGTTCTTCCCCAGTTACCAGAATCATTCCCAGCATTTGCATTTTGTTCCTAGCTTGCACCGCCAATGTGCCATTCTACCATGGGTCTCTTCCATCTCCGGTGATAAGCAAATTCATCCATTACGTTGTCTTCAACAAGGTAATCCACATCATCCAAGTCCGAGTATGCCATTCTACCGACCCCCTCCAAATGATCGCTTGTGATTGCCTTAGGCTGGTATAAAGAGTTTCAATGATCTTTGAATCAAAGGTAATTCTTTTTGCCACTTAAGGGGATAATCTACGAATCACCCTCCTTCAGGATGTTTCGTCGTGGTATCATGGCAACTCAACTCCTCGCTACGTGGACAATCGTTTACCACCTTCTTAGGTGTGGAATCGTTGTCTACCTAGTGAACCTTCGTCATCCGTTTCTTTCCACCCCTCTTGATGTGTATCTCGTGTCTCAACCCGAGAGATGGTCCTATGTCTCATTCCGTGAGTTGTTCGATCTTCGAGAAGATCGACCCTTCTAGAGTCTCCTTCTTCCCTCCATGTCATGTTGGCAGGATTTCTCAGAGCAAGACATCAAGACAATGATGGTGATCGAATCAACGTTCCTATGAAGTGCAACCTGGATCGTGAAGATTATACTAGTCTGCGTTACCCTTCACCTTACCCTACGCTTGAATCTCGAGACGAGATTCTTGTTTAGTGGGGGTGAGTTGTCACATCCCTAGCTGCTGGTAGTGCTCTAGGCTAGCTTCATGTGTGCATCATGTCTATATTTTCGAAACTTGAACTGAGGAATTTTGGAAGCCTCAAAAACTTAAATAAAAGAAGGGCAGAAAACCCTAAAAATCTCATTCATTGTTCCAAAATGCTCTTCTTAAATGTTTGATAATTTTTGGCAAGGGTTCTGGTCCCAACCAAAATATTGAACATTTTTAAGGATTTATTTTTGGGACTTTGGATTTAATTCATTAGCTATTTGAATTTGAATTATATTCATATAGTTAGAATATAATTTCAAATACCCCCTGAAATATTTTATAAGCTTTTGGAAAAGTCCATCTAGCAATATAAAAATATTCAGAGGAGCTTTGGCATTGTTTGAATTATTATTTTAATTCAAAACAGTGGCAAAAGAATTAAATAAAAGAAAAACAGAACAGAAATAAATAGCAAGGGAGAGAAGGCCACCTGGGCCACCTACCTGGCGCCACTTACCTGGCCCAGCTCCCCCAACGGCCCAGCCCACCGCCGCCCCCCCTCCCCTGTCGTCTTCCTCCCTGCCAGGAGGACGGACACCGCGACGCCGCCGCGCGCGCCACCTCCACCCTGCTCGGCCACCTCCTGCTTCCCCCGGTCTCCCTAGCGACGCCACAACGACGCCTCGTGTCCCCTCGCTCCTCTTCCTCCCTCGCTGCTCCCTCTCTCTTCCCCGAACACTCTCCCCCTCCTCTGTTCTCCTCACCGAACGGAGCCGCCGCCACCGACGAGAGCCACCGTGGCTACCGGCCACCCCACGGCTCACCGACGCCCCAGGAAGCTCCGCCGGTCCTCCCTCTACCTCCTCAACGAGCCACGAGGCCCCGGACGTGCCGCAACACCGCCCTCGATATCTTCTTCAACCTCGGGACCGCCGGCCATCTTCGTCAAATTCGTCGGCTCCGGACCGCCCCCGACCTCGCCGAGCGTCCCCTCGTCATCGCCGTGAGCCACTGACCTTCTCCCCTAACTCAGCATGCTCTCCTTCGTGCCGTAGCGCCGTTCCCCACGAGCTCCGAAGCCACCGTCCGCCATTGCTGCTGCACGCATAGCCTCCGTGCTCCCCTGGCCTCACTGAGCTGCTCTTAGTGCTCCCCATGTCTAGCAGGTGCTGCCCAGCCTCTCCATTTGCTCACTGATGCACCGTAGCGACGCGCCCGAGCACCACCGAACACCATCGCCGCCAAAGCTCGTCGCCGGCATGAGTTCCGGCGACCCCACGACCTCCCACTTGGTCCTCTGGATGCGCGAGAGCAAGGGCCATCCCCTGGTGCCCTCAGCGCGCCAAACTGACGCCTCTAGCGCAAGTCCGGCGTGCCCCCGCCGTGTTCTGTGGTCGCCGTCGGCTGGTCTCCGGCGTGCTGACGTGGCGTCGTTGTTAGGGGCTAATGACCCTGCTAATTAACCCTGTGACACTGACAGCAGGGCCCCACCTGCTAATTAATCCTAGATTAGTTTCTGTTTAGTTTTTAACTAATCCTAGTGGCCCCACGCGTCAGCTTTGACTAAGCTGACGTGGCTGTTGACTGGACCCACATGTCAGCGACACTAATCAGCCCCAGTCACTGACCAGTGGACCCCACTGGTCAGGTTTGACCTGAACCTGCCCTGTTGACCTGATGACGTCAAGGTGATGTCATGCTGACGCCATAATTCATTTTCTGGAATTATTTTAATTCTAAATATCAGGAAATTTCAGAAAATGCCCTAAACTTCAATAAATCATAGAAAATTAACCGTAACTCCAAATTAAATAATTTATATATGAAAAATTATCAGAAAAATTCAAGGAATCCATCTGTACCATTTTCATGCATGTTAGAACAACTTATAGCTGCTGTTTAGCACAAATCAATTAAATGGTATTTGAATAATCACATATGGAGTTTGAATTTGAATCTTGTATTCAAACCAACTTCATTTAATCTGTTGCTAGTTGCATTAGCCCAAAACACATTCATTTTGCCATGTCATGATCATGCATCATATTGTGCATTGCATTGATTGTGTTCCCTTCTGTGTTGCCGGTATTTGTCCCCTCTTGATAGACGTGATACCGATGATGTGATCGTTGACACTGATGAAGACTCAATGTTATCTTCAGAAGTGCCAGGCAAGCAAAACCCCCTTGTTCATTCCGATACAATCCCACTCTCTCGCTCCTGCTCTCTTTTACTGCATTAGGACAACACCGATTCAACTGTTACATGCTGCGGTAGTTGAACCCCTTTATCCTCTGCATGACCTGTCATTGCCACAGTAAATAGATGAAACCCACTAGCATGAGTAGGAGTTGTTTGAGCCCTGTTGTGCCTACTCATTCATGTTTGTTTGTCATGCCTACTACTGCTTAGAGTTGAGTCAGGTATGATTCATCGGGGATGAATTAGAGGTGTGTGAACATGTCCTACTGTGTGTGAGCTAAGTGTGTGAACACGATTTGGTAAAGATAGCGGTGAGAGGCCATGTAGGAGTACATGGTGGGTTGTCTCATTGCAGCCGTCCTCAGGAACTGAGTTCTGTGTTTGTGATCCATGATTCAGTTACTACCATACATTGGGCCCTGAAATATGACCCCGCTCGACTTCTTATTCACCCTTGTCCTCTGTCCAGGAGTTGCAAGTAGTTTCTGGTGTTTGTAGCTTACTGGAGGCCGTGGACAGCGCTGACCGTAGGGGTGGGCTGTGATGCGGTAGGTACGTGGCACGGTGTACCGGATGCCCGTTTGGTATCTCGGGAACCCTGTTCACATCGTTTGGGGCTGTGAGCGAAACTCTGGCCGGATCTCCTCATGGATGGAACCCGAATAGGCGATAAACCTGGACTAGAGACTTGAGTGTTTAGGTAGGTCGTGGTCTACACCCACGTTGGCTTTCGCTTGAAGTCTGCCGAGCACATGTCGTGTGCAGACGCTAAGTGGTGGAAACATGTATGAAGAAGTACACCCCTGCAGGGTTATCATCATCTATTCGAATAGCCGTGTCCGCGGAAAAGGACTTCTGGGTTGCTTATATCAGTTCATAGACAAGTGAAAGTGGATACTCTAAAATGCGCAAGATAAGCGTGAGTGCTATGGATGGCGTTCTCGTAGGGGGACGAGAGCGGATCCATAGTGGTGTATTGATATGGTGAATATGTGGACTCGTGTGCGCCACCTCAAAAGAGTTACATTGCAGTCGTAGTTCAGGATAGCCACCGAGTCAAAGCTGGCTTGCTGCAGTTAAACCCCACCATCCCCTTTGTTGATAATGATGCATATGTAGTTAGTTCTGATGTAAGTCTTGCTGGGTACATTTGTACTCACGTTTGCCTATTTTATGTTTTTGCAGAGAGACTTCGGTCTCACTAGTAGTTTTGCGTGGACTTCGACGTTTAGCTTGTTACCTCAGCTACGATCTTGTGCCCCGGCAGGATCTGGTAGATAGTCAGGCTTCTCAGCCCTTTTCAGTTATAGATGTCTGTACCCAGACATGATAGCTTCCGCTTGTGCTTTGATTTGTATGCTCTGATTGTTGGGTCATGAGACCCATGTTTGTAATATCTCGCTCCTCGGAGCCTATTGAATAAATACTTGAGTCGTAGAGTCATGTTGTGATGCCATGTTGTATTTGCACATATCAAGGATATTGTGTGTATGTTATTGAAATGCTTGGTATGTGTGGGATCTGACCATCTAGTTGTTTATCTTTAGTAGCCTCTCTTACGGGGAAATGTCTCCTAGTGTTTCCACCGAGCCATGGTAGCTTGCTACTGCTCCGGAACACTTAGGCTGGCCGGCATGTGTCCTTCTTCGTTCCTGTGTCTGTCCCTTCGGGGAAATGTCACGCGATGAATACCGGAGTCCTGTTAGCCCGCTACAGCCCGGTTCACCGGAGTCCTGCTAGCCCAGTGCTACAGCCTGGATTCACTCGCTGATGACCGACACGTTCGATGCTGGGTCATGGATGCCTGTCCCTGTAAGTCTGTGCCACTTTGGGTTTACGACTAGCCATGTCAGCCCGGGCTCCTTATCATATGGATGCTAGCGACACTGTCATATACGTGTGCCAAAAGGCGCAAACGGTCCCGGGCAAAGGTAAGGCGACACCCGTGGGAATACCGTGCGTGAGGCCGCAAAGTGATATGAGGTGTTACATGCTAGATCGATGTGGCATTGAGTCGGGGTCCTGACATACGATGTCGAGGATTCAATCAATCCCGTATACAATTCCCTTTGTCCAGCGGTATTGTACTTGCCCGAGATTCGATCGTCGGTATCCGATACCTTGTTCAATCTCGTTACCGGCAAGTCTCTTTACTCGTTCCGTAACACATCATCCCGTGATCAACTCCTTGGTCACATTGTGCACATTATGATGATGTCCTACCGAGTGGGCCCAGAGATACCTCTCCGTCACACGGAGTGACAAATCTCAGTCTCGATTCGTGCCAACCCAACAGACACTTTCGGAGATACCCGTAGTGTACCTTTATAGCCACCCAGTTACGTTGTGACGCTTGGTACATCCAAAGCATTTCTACGGTATCCGGGAGTTGCACAATCTCATGGTCTAAGGAAATGATACTTGACATTAGAAAAGCTTTAGCATATGAACTACACGATCTTTGTGCTAGGCTTAGAATTGGGTCTTGTCCATCACATCATTCTCCTAATGATGTGATCCCGTTATCAACGACATCCAATGTCCATGGTCAGGAAACCGTAACCATCTATTGATCAACGAGCTAGTCAACTAGAGGCTTACTAGGGACATGGTGCTGTCTATGTATCCACACATGTATCTGAGTTTCCTATCAATACAATTATAGCATGGATAATAAACGATTATCATGAACAAGAAAATATAATAATAACCAATTTATTATTGCCTCTAGGGCATATTTCCAATAATATGCATGGCATCAGTCCTACCCTTATATAGGAATAGGAGGGGGGCACTGCAGTGGGCTTACATTGCAGGTGGTACGTTGAACCAGGTGGATGCAACTTGTGCGATCCACTCGAGTTTAACAAGCCGCCAACTGCATCGAAACCTTCTGGCCAGGGACAGAGAGCTAGTGTAGACATGCTAGTAAGGGCCTTTACAAAGATCTACTCCTTGGGCATAATGGTCTTGAGTCCGACCCATTTCAGCTAGCCAAGGAGACCATGTTTCCCGTATTGTTGACAACCACCTCCACCATTGCCGCTAAACAATCACAACCACATCGCCATGAGCGGCCTTGCCACCACCGCAGGCCTCAACCGAGGCTTGCCCCAAACCTGAAACGAGCCTGCCACGACCGTGCGCGTTCCTTGTAGCGCCTCCTCTACCTCATACCACCACGTTGCCCATCCACCAGTAGGACGCCGACGCGACCACCCCAGAGCAGGGGCGGCGCAACCAATTGCCAACATTGCAGGAACAAACAGATCGACGGAAACCCGATTCAAACTCCCGAGCCCACACGCAAGCTGCTGCCAACGTTGCAAGGCCACCATAGTTCCGTGGCGCAAACAACAATACAAACAACGCCACGTCGCCTCCCGCAGTGAGATCCCTAGCCCACCGGCGCACTTCACACGAAGCGGAGAACATATCCCACCATCACCGTTTTCGCGCAGGCTTTGCCCGACGAAGGCTACCGGGCAAGAGGGAGGAGGAGCTGGCCGGGAAGGTATGGTCCCCTCCCATGTCGCCCTGGTCGAGAGTTCCACCCACATTTGAATTTTCGTGAAGAAATGACATCCGTTGTGTATGAAAAAAAGGGACAAAATAGTGTTCTAAAAAGATTCAATTTTGAAAGCATTTCACCCAGAGCTGTGAACAGCTAGCTCGCCGCCTGCCAACCACCGGTGCGGCGCATGCACGCCACGCTGGCCGCAACGTGCGTGATGGAGCCCCTCGATCGTCCTCCACGCGCAAACACACAAGCTGGCCGGAGCTCAGATGGACGGACGGAGTACCACCCAACACGAAACGTACCTGCACACCTACACCCGCTCCTTCCTCCCGGATTCCCTTCTGATTTTCCCTCTGTAAATAAACGTGGGAAGCGCACCGACATCGTCGGTCGTCACGCACAAGCGGGCAATCATCGCCCCTGTCCGATGTCCTTTCCCTGCACACCTGGAGTTGAAAGGCGTAGTATATAATCCGATGCGCATGTGGTCATGTGCCGTTGCGTGATCCGAGCACAGAGTGCCGCTGTCGGTCGCCGCCGTCGTCTCCATTGCCATTGCCAAGGGACGCTCTAGCTCGCGCGCGCCTCCTACCCTGCCCCCGGCAAGCTGCCAGGTTTCTCCTCGCTCACCTCCTCCCCCCTCTCACCGGGGCACGGTCCCGGCATCCTAGCCAGCCACCCTTCCCGTGCGCGCCGGCGTGCAGTCCTTGTCGCCGCGCTCACCCGCCGCGCGCGCGTTCTGGTGGTGCGAAGCGCGATGGCGTCGTCGTGGGCGCTTCTGGCAGCGGTGCTGCTGGCGACCCACGGCGTGGCGGCGGTGTCTGGCGCCCGGGCGGCGGCGGACGCTACACGGCTGCCGTCGTCGGGGCCGGGGTTCAGGGAGGCGCCCGCGTTCCGGAACGGCGACGGGTGCCCGCCGCGGGGGGCGGGGGAGCGCGTGCACATCGCCATGACGCTGGACGCCAACTACCTCCGCGGCACCGTCGCGGCCGTCTTCTCCATCCTGCAGCACACGGCGTGCCCGGAGGACGTGTCGTTCCACTTCCTGGCGGCGCGGCGGCGGGACGCCGACGCCGTGCGCGCCACGTTCCCGTACCTGGACCCCAGCGTGCACCTCTTCGACCCGGCCCGCGTCAGCGGCCGCATCTCCCGCTCCGTGCGCCACGCGCTGGACCAGCCGCTCAACTACGCGCGCATCTACCTCGCCGACACGCTGCCCCGGTCCGTGCGCCGCGTCATCTACCTCGACTCCGACGTGGTGGTCGTGGACGACGTGCGCAAGCTCTGGTCCGTGGACCTCGACGCCGGCGGCGGCCACGTGGTGGCGGCGCCCGAGTACTGCCACACCAACTTCACCAAGTACTTCACCGACGCCTTCTGGTCGGACCCGCGGCTCAGCGCCACGTTCCGGCAGGGCCCGCACCGGCGCCGGCGGCCGTGCTACTTCAACACGGGCGTGATGGTGATCGACGTGGCGCGGTGGCGCGCGGGGGGGTACTCGAGGCGGGTGGAGGAGTGGATGGCGGTGCAGAAGGAGGAGAAGCGGATCTACAGCCTGGGGTCGCTGCCGCCGTTCCTGCTGGTGCTCGCCGGCGAGATCATGCCGGTGGACCACCGGTGGAACCAGCACGGGCTCGGCGGGGACAACGCGGAGGGGAGGTGCCGGAGCCTCCACCCGGGCCCCATCAGCCTGCTGCACTGGAGCGGGAAGGGCAAGCCGTGGCTGCGGCTCGACACCCGGAAGCCGTGCACCGTCGACTACCTCTGGGAGCCATACGACCTCTACAAGGCCGCCGCCACCACCGCGATCGAGGAGTGAGCTGCCGCCGCCGCCGCCGCGGTCGAGGAATGAGCCGCCATGACCAGTCGATCGATTCGACTGAGAGCCGGCACTAGTCGAGCTGAGAGGCAGGCAGATCGAAGAGGAAACACGACGAACCATACTGGCGCGAGGATCGGAGAACAAGTTTGTCGCTCGGGAGTTCTCGAAGAATTTTATCGGATGTCCCCGAAGGGACGAGTGCTCGAAGAATTTTGCGAGGGAAGCAGAGGGGATCGAATTCCCATTTTTTCTTCTTCTTCGGGGTGGTCATCGTGCAATTGACATTTCTGCCCTTGGATTGTATATACATACAGGACACGTCACACGTGGGTGGGTCGGGCCGCAGGTTTTGTATTTTTTTTTGCAATGGCGCAGGTTTTGTATTTTTTATGGTAATACGTGTCTCATTCATATCATAAAAAACAAAGTACAAGTCACGTAAAGACCGACATGACAAAACTGAAAAAATAGCAGAACATCTCTGAGCTTGACATCAACGCCCGTCACCTACCTCCGGCACCACCATAGTAGCCACCGAAGAAAAGAATGACGAATCATCTTCTCATCCGAACTCGACGCGGCTCCATCGCTGTATGCAGCTTTGCGGACCTTCAAGGTTTTGTACTCGACC
Source organism: Triticum aestivum (assembly GCF_018294505.1). Classification (NCBI taxonomy): domain Eukaryota; kingdom Viridiplantae; phylum Streptophyta; class Magnoliopsida; order Poales; family Poaceae; genus Triticum; species Triticum aestivum. Next base: position 89,291,371 of record NC_057797.1, read on the forward strand.
AGAGGTGTATGCATAAATGCGTATATGTATACGTGCGAATGTACTAGGTACAACATTGAGTCGTTGACTCGATAATTCATGTACGTTTTTTTCTCTAATGAGAGGTTTTCCACCTCTGATTTCTATTAACAGAAACCAGTATTCCGGTAGACTACAACGTTTATAGAGTCAAGCTTCTGTGGTTGGATGGTTAAAGATACTGTGGTATCCACAGTCCATTGGAGTTCAAGTCCTGGCTCATAGGGGTAGGATGTGCGTGTGTGCATTCATAAGGATGAGTGTATGCGTGTGTATATGAGCACTTGCGTCTGTATCGTGTTAAAAAAGAGTGAAAAAAGTAAAGGCATTCTCCGGTCCTTACGACAATTACAACAACAAATACAGTAAAAATCCGTGCTGCAAAATCGTTTTAGGGTAATACCGTAAAACTTCTTTATGAGTTTTTACGGTATGATGTGTGTTGGCAGAGATTATGTAAAAATCGCTTTGGGTCAAATGTGGTGCCCACTGGTCGGTAATGAACTTAATTGGGTTCTGGTCATGGTCGAGAAGAGTGCCAAGGCGTCGCTCCTCTGTCACGCCGTCGCGCTCCGATCGCGCTCCATAGATGACCTCCTCCTCCGTCGCCATAGCGAGGAAGGCGAGGCGGCGGTGGACCAACAAAGGAGGGGCAAGGGGCACCGGAGCTCGCAGATGGAGTCGTGGGCGCCCATAGTCGACAAGGAGGGCGTCGACGCGGGGGGTAGGGGCGCGAGGGGCTGCTCGGCGGACGGCATGGTGGTTGCGTCCATGGTTGCAGCGCACGAGGCGCAGACAAGGAGGAGAGGCGGATGCGCGAGAGGCTCGTGTAGAGGGGCATGTGTTCCTGGATCGTGCAGGCGCCCCGATTCCTGCCCCGGCGCTGGGTTATGCTGGATTTCTTGAGCGCGGGCGGCAGGACAAGGGCGCGGAGGTGATGGAGGCTGTGAGGAGAGGCGACAGGAGAAAGTTGCGAAGATTGCAGTAGCTGATGGCGGCGCGGTGCAGGGCTCGTCGGCGGTCGCCGGATCAAGGCTATCGGCAGCGCAGGCACAGGGGCGGGTGCGGTTGCTGTTGAAACTTCCCTCCCGCCAACTGCTTTCTGGTATAGTGGTAGCTGTAAAAAAGGCCATGAAATCAGTACTACTCCCTCCGTCCCAAATTTTTTGTCGGAAGTAGATGATAATTGGGCTCTCACATAGGGGGTGTGCTAATTTTCTTTACAATTCAGCCGGATATGCAAGACCGGGTCTTTTTTTTTGACAAAAAATGTAAACTGGCGGTTATAATAAAGGCCGAGCCTCTTACGGTATCTGCTAGAGTTGCTCTAAGGGCATTTCTAGCGGATCCTCTAATACTCTAAGGGCATCTCTACCGGATCCCCTAATACTAAAACTGTCAGACGTCATGTAAAAAAGGCTAAAACTACTCTCCATTTTACTCTACATTTTTTTAGAAAAGTCACTGTCACGGAGCTACCAGACCCCCTATACTTTGAGTGCCTAAAAAACTAAACACAATTTTTCCACATAAATTCATTTCAAACACGTAGTTAAACTACTTCAGTTCAAAGTTTGATAATGGTACTACATTAGCATTGCACAAACCATAATTAAACATCACACACATACTACATTGCAACCAAACCGACATCGAACTAACACTAGATCGGTCTACCTCATACACGCTACCGATCACCTAGTCACCACGGTTAAGATACTCCGAGAAGTCCAAACTGATGTCGCTGCTCGCGTCGGAGGAAGAGTCCTAAGAGCCGGACGGGAAATTGTTCACCGCATCGGAGGGGACGGCCTCCGCGTCGTTGGCGGTGTCAGTGGCTAGGCCAAATGGCTTCTCCTCCTCCTCCTCCTCCTCATCCTCCATGTCTGACTCCTCTAGGAGCTCGTCAACTTGTCGTTGTAATCGTCATTTTGACTTGACGGCAGGAAAGAGCTTGGTGCGGTTGCCCTCGACAGCGCGCTCATCTTGGACGGATACTAAGAACGCCACACTAATGGCAATGAGCTCTAGCTCGTCTTCGATGAGATTCTCCATGCATCCCTCGTTGATGCACTCGCTGAGGGTGTCCTGGACTAGGGGGTCCTCGGGCGTCCGACCTGTTAGACATGGGTCGGACTGATGGGCTGTGAAGATACGAAGACCGAAGACTCTCTCTCTCTCTCTCTCGTGTCCAGATGGGACTCTCCTTGGCGTGGAAGACAAGCTTGGCGTCCAAAAATGAAGATTTATTTCTCTGTAACCGACTTTGTACAACCCTAGTCTCCTCCGTGTCTATATAAACCGGAGGGCTTAGTCCGTAGAGGATAGATAATCATAATCATAGTCATACATGCTAGACTTTTAGAGTTTTAGCCATTACGATCTCGTGGTAGATCAACTCTTGTAATACTCATATTCATCAAGATCAATCAAGCAGGAAGTAGGGTATTACCTCCATAGAGAGGGCCCGAATCTGGGTAAACATTGTGTCCCCTGTCTCATGTTATCATCAACCTTAGACGCACAGTTCGGGACCCCGTACCCGAGATCCGCCGGTTTTGACACCGACATTGGTGCTTTCATTGAGAGTTCCACTGTGCCGTCGTCAAAAGGTTTGATGGCTGCTTCGATCATCTATAACGAAGCTGTCCAAGGGGAAGTCTTCCTCCCCGGACAAATCTTTGTATTCGGCGGCTTCGCACCGCGGGCCAACTCGCTTGGCCATCTCGAGCAGATCGAAAGCTACGCCCCTGGCCATCAGGTCAGATTTGGAAGCTTGAACTACGTCGCGGATATCCGCGGAGACTTGATCTTCGACGGATTCGAGACCACGACAGCCGCCCCCTGCCACCACGATGAACATGACATAAATCAGTCATCGGACCACACCCAGGAAATAGTGCCTGTAACTGCTCTGGCCTTAGATCCGGAGCAGACCGCGCCATCCGAGGACGGGAAGCTCAACCCCACCACGGAAGCCGCAGACTCAGCGGCGTTGGAGCCACACACAGACCTAACTTCAAGTGACATCTGTGTCACCGGAACCATGGACTCGTCTCCGGCTACATGTTTCGAACCTTGTGTTGGGGAACATAGTAATTTCAAAAAATATTCCTACGCACACGCAAGATCATGGTGATGCATAGCAACGAGAGAGGAGAGTGTGTCCACGTACCCTCATAGACCGAATGCGGAAGCGTTAGCACAACCCGGTTGATATAGTCGTACATCTTCACGATCCGACCGATCAAGAACCGAACGCACGACACCTCCGAGTTCTGCACACGTTCAACTCGATGACGTCCCTCGAACTCCGATCCATCCAAGCTTTGAGGGAGAGTTCCGTCAGCATGACGGCGTGGTGACGATGATGATTGAGGGAGTCCTGGATTAGGGGGTGTCCGGATATCCGGACTATACCTTCGGCCGGACTCCCGGATTATGAAGATACAAGATTGAAGACTTCGTCCCGTGTCCGGAAGGGACTTTCCTTGGCGTGGAAGGCAAGCTTGGCGATACGGATATGTAGATCTCCTACCATTGTAACCGACTCTGTGTAACCCTAGCCCTCTCCGGTGTCTATATAAACCGGAGGGTTTTAGTCCGTAGGATGAACAACAATCATACCATAGGCTAGCTTCTAGGGTTTAGCCTCCTTGATCTCGTGGTAGATCTACTCTTGTACTACCCATATCATCAATATTAATCAAGCAGGAGTAGGGTTTTACCTCCATCGAGAGGGCCCGAACTTGGGTAAAAACATCGTGTCCCTTGTCTCCTGTTACCATCTGCCTAGACGCACAGTTCGGGACCCCCTACCCGAGATCCGCCGATTTTGACACCGACATTGGTGCTTTCATTGAGAGTTCCTCTGTGCCGTCGCCATCAGGAAGGATGCCTCATCCCGTCTTTAAAGACGGCACTTTTGCTAAGGGAGCTTTGGCTGTCGGCCAAACTCTCCGGCTAGGTGGTTTTCTTATGACCACCTGTTCGGCTGCTGCGCCGACGATGACCTCTCGGGTCATCAAAAGCAATCTTCACGTCAGCTGGAACTCGCCGAGCAGTTAGATCCAATGGAGCTCTCTTCTATAAACGAGCTCTTGGATCGCATCGCCGCCCTGGGAGTCGCTACGGATTTCGACCAGATTGGGCCTAAACCCGATCTGAGAGAGATTAACTCTTCCCAGGTCACCCATCACGTTGCCGTGGTAGAGGGACAGTGCGGCGACCCTTCATCTATCTTAAGGACTAGCTATGTCCGGATTCCCGATCCCTCCAAGCCGGATACCCGCGGAGGGGAGGACATCACTCAAGACCTGAACTTAGAGTCAGGCGATGGGTTAGATTCATTGGACAACATCCAAGAATCCAAACTTCCGAGTTCAGAAACTCCTTGGCCTCTGAGTCTCAGATTGGGTGAGGTTTTAGATTTAACTCCACCCACCCACCCGAACATAAGCGATCTATTCCAAATTAGGCAAAAGCCCGAAGAAACAGTACATCATTACTGGGCCAGATTCCTCCTGGTTATGAATAGGATCAAGGACTGCCGCGAGGAAGACGCAATCTCATTCTTTTGCAATAATTGCACGGACGAGGGAATCCTCAACGCCATAAGTCGCCGTGATATTACACGCTTTGCTGACTTGGCGTCCATAGTACGAAAGTACTGTGCGATGGAAAGCGCCTGGAAAACCGAAATAAAATTTTGGGACAATCCGGCCCTGAATACACACGCAGTCCGAAATAAAAGGGTGCATCATTGCCAGACACCCGGGTTAAACACCAAAAAGCAAAAACCATCTACAGGGCATGGAACTGTACTGGAAGGATGGCTTAATGGATCCTGTAAAATTCACAGTACAGAGGGCGCCACACCAACTCACATCCTTAGAGCATGTTGGATACTCCGGCAGGTGGCCAAAATTGGCGAAGATCTTCTAATCCCTGAGGCCATAGAAAGCCACCCCAGGGACATCGGTACGGTATTAACAGTCTTCGAGACTTTCGCATCAAATAATATGCGAAAAAGAACACTCCGCATCCTTGCCGAAGTCTACCAAGTAGCAACAATAAACCCATGGAGTGACACGGCTATTACTTTTAATGCTAGTGATGAACCTAAATTCCGAACAGCCCGAGCACCATCCGCATTGGTCCTCAGTCCAATAGTGGATGACTTTCGCCTTACCAAGGTACTCATGGATGGAGGCAGCGGATTGAACCTCATTTATGAGGAAACCCTTCAAAAAATGGAAATAGACTGGAACCGCATTGAGCGAAGCAGCACAACCTTTAGAGGAATAATCCCCAGTCGGGAAGCGCGCTGTACAGGAAAAATCACACTAGATGTGGTGTTCGGCACGTCGGATAATTACAGGTCCGAAGAGGTCACGTTCCAAGTGGCCCCGTTCAGTAGCGGATACCACTCTCTGCTAGGGCGGGAAGCGTTTACAATCTTCCAAGCAATACCCCATTACAGGTACATGAAGCTCAAGATGCCCGGGCCGAACGGAATCATCACTCTAGCTAGTGATCTGGACATAGCACTCCGCGCCGAAAATAAGACAGCCGCACTGGCCCTCGAGGCACTATCCGAAGCCCTAGCGGCTGAGGAACTGACTGCGCTGCGCTCCACGGTAAACATGGATGATGTGATACTCGATAAAAGATCCAAGTCCACCTCCTTTAAACCATCAGACGAAATAGTCAAATTCCAGGTCCATCCAACGGACCCCAATAAAACAGCTTCCATCGGGGCACAACTAAACCCTGATGTAGACGCCGCACTGCGAGAGTTCCTACGTGAGAACTGGGACATTTTCGCCTGGCACCCTTCAGACATGCCAGGAATCCCACGCAGGCTGGCCATACACAGCTTAAATATCCTAAAAGGATTCAAGCCAGTCAAACAGGCTCTTCGGCGTTTTTCCGAACCTAAGAGACATGCCATGGGAGAGGAGCTAGCCAAGCTATTGGAGGCCGGATTCATCAGAGATATAAAACATCCGGACTGGCTAGCAAACCTGGTGATGGTACCAAAGAAGGACAAATCCTGGCGCCTGTGCGTTGATTTTAAAGACCTTAACAAGGCTTGCCCAAAGGATCCCTTCCCTCTCCCCTGCATCGATCAAATTATCGACGCTACCGCAGGACACGATTCGTTGTGTTTCCTCGACGCATATTCCGGCTACCATCAAATCAAGATGGCAGAGTCAGACCAAGCCGCAACGGCATTCATCACACCATACGACCCATTCTGCTTCAACACAATGCCCTCCGGGCTCAAAAACGCCGGCGCAACATATCAGCGCATGATTCAGACATGTCTGGCAAACCAGATCGACAAAACAGTGGAGGCATACATAGATGACGTGGTCGTTAAAACAAGACATGTCGAATCTCTAGTAGACGACTTGAGGCTCACATTCGATAACCTCCGAACATACGACATCAAGCTCAACCCGGAAAAATGCGTTTTCGGCGTTCCAGCCAGAAAGCTCTTGGGCTTCATTGTATCCGGTAGAGGAATTGAAGCAAATCCAGCCAAGATCCGAGCTCTGTCACAATTGGATATCCCAAAGGACCTGAAACAAATACAAAAATTAACCGGATGCGTGGCGGCTCTAAGCCGCTTTATCTCCCGCTTGGGAGAAAAGGCACTACCCCTTTACCGCCTCCTTCGGCGCATCGAACACTTCGAGTGGACGGATGCAGCCACAGCCGGACTCAACGAAATAAAAGCCATATTGGCAACAAACCCAGTCCTGTCCGTGTCAAACATTGGCGAACCAATGCTATTATACATTGCAGCAAACCATCAGGTTGTAAGCGCAGTGCTCGTCGTCGAACGAGAAACGGACGGACACAAATTCCCCCTTCAAAAGCCGGTCTATTATGTGTCCACTGTCCTCACTCCGTGCAAATCACGATACCCGCATTATCAAAAGATTGTGTATGCGGTATTTATGGCATCCCGGAAGCTGCGACACTACTTTCAAGAGTGTTCAATAATAGTAGCCTCGGAAGTGCCACTTAACGATATTATAAACAACCGCGATGCGACGGGCCGGATTGCAAAATGGGCCATTGAGCTCCTCCCGTTCGACATAACTTACAAGCCATGGCAAGCTATTAAGTCGCAGGTTTTGGCCGACTTCATCGCAGAATGGACGGAGGCCGAACTCCCTAAAGAGTACGGCACATATTCAAACTGGATCATGCACTTTGAGGGCTCCAAAATGTTGGCCGGTCTAGGGGCTGGCGTCGTTTTGACGTCCCCTACAGGAGACACAGTTCAATACGTACTCCAGATAATGTACACAGACTCCAACAATGCAGCCGAATATGAGGCCCTTTTACATGGTCTCCGGATGGCAGTATCCATGGGCATTCAACGCCTAGAGGTGCGCGGGGATTCGAACCTCGCGATATCCCAAATAAATGGAGACTTCGATGCCAAGGATCCAAAAATGGCAGCTTACCGCAACACCGTCTTAAAAATGTCAGCTCGGTTCGAAGGGCTCGAATTTCACCATATAGCCCGGGAAAATAATCAGGCGGCAGATGTCCTGGCACGCATCGGTGTAAAATGCGATGTAGTCCCCCCAACATCTTCTTGGAAAGGCTGTTCAAGCCATCCGTAGTATGGGAAGGGGAACCCGGCTATAACAGCCCAGACCCAACCACACTGCCCGACACCGAACAATCTGACATAATTGGAGGCTCTGCCAATGACATCACACCTTCAGCCCACGTAATAATGGCCGTTATCGCCCCGTGGACAAAACCATTCCTAGCCTACCTTACTCGGCAGGAACTCCCTGAGGACCAAAACGAGGCACGCTGCATAGTGCGGCGATCTAAAGCCTATAAAGTCCATGAGGGAGAGCTTTATAAGAAAAGCACTACCGGAGTCCTTCAAAGGTGCATCTCCGAAGAGGAAGGGCGGAACCCTCTGGCTGAAATTCATGCCGGACTCGGTGGTCATCACGCTGCAGCTCGGTCCCTTGTAAGCAAGGCTTTCCGTACAGGCTTTTATTGGCCGACGGCTCGGGCAGACGCTCAAGACTTAGTCCAATGATGCGTCGGTTGCCAGCTTTTTGCAAACCAAAGCCATATGCCACCCACCGCCCTGCAAACTATCCCCATCAATTGACCCTTCGCGGTCTGGGGGCTTGACATGGTTGGACCCCTTAAAGGCGGAACCCACAAGAAAAAATACTTACTGGTCATGGTGGATAAGTTCACCAAATGGATAGAAGCCAAACCTGTTAAGACCGCCGAATCCGGACCGGTGATAGACTTTATATCCGGGGTCGTACACCATTACGGCATTCCCCACAGCATCATCACTGATAATGGCACGAACTTTACGGCCGATGAGGTAAAACTCTGGTGCAAAAACATGGGCATCAAGCTCGATTATGCTTCCGTCTATCACCCACAAACTAACGGCCAGGTCGAACGTGCAAATGGTCTTATCATGAGAGGCATCAAACCCAGATTAGTGCGGTCCCTTAAGGAATCTAATACACACTGGGTAGAGGAGCTCGACTCCGTACTCTGGGGGCTGCGGACCACGTCGAATCGCACCACCGGATACACACCATTCTTCATGGTGTACGGCGCAGAGGCAGTTTTGCCCTGCGACATAATTCATGACTCACCTCGAGTGCGCATGTACGAAGAAAGAGAAGCCGAGCTCGATCGGCAGGACAGTTTGGACGCCTTGGAGGAGGAGCGTGACGTGGCAAAAGCCCGTTCCGCATTCTATCAACAGCAGGCTTGAAGATATCAAAGCAGGGAAGTACGGGCCAAAAATTACAACGTTGGCGAATTAGTTCTACGCCTGCCGGACAAGAAAAAGGACAAACTAAAGCCCAAATGGGAAGGTCCCTTCATAATTGACCAAGTCCTGACTGGTGGAGCGTACCGCCTGCGAGATGCATCGGATAACCGACTCGAGCCGAACCCATGGAACGCAGCCCGTCTCCGAAGATTCTATGCCTAGCGCCGGACTATGTTTTCATCTCCTTCCTCTGCCCATTTTTTATATACTTTCTGTCTTATATTTCTCTCCTTCTCCTCCCCCCTTCTCTTATAGCCTTTAAAGGCTCATCAACTGATGCGCTATCCGCGCTCATTAGACCTAGGGGCTTCTTTAAACAGAAGCTTATTTATGCGGGCTTCATGCCCAACACATGTGTCACACTTCCGCATGTACCTTTTATTCACCATTATATGCATCGATATGACTTAAGTTTTGGCCAAGCTGGGTTGCCTGGCTCCTGTGCTTACCCCTACGTTCCCGATTGTTCGGCTAGGTGGTAAAGGGATCACCTCTGTGATTGTTATTGCCGGGTCAGCCGGATGTGTACCTCAGACTGGGTGAAGCCGAAATCTAGTGTTCTTAAGGGAATATTCGGCCGGTGAACTAAAGATGATTTTTCACTTATTTATTTATGCGCCCCCAGATGTTTTTCCTACGTCTCTTTTCGCAGAATGGACATGCACTTTAGGGCATGCCTCCCAGGGAAAGGAACCCCTAACGGAACTATTCTCCCTGGAAGATGTTTCTTACTAACCATGTAATATAACATAACTAGTTGGGCACTTGTATGTTCAAGCACTAATGACCCCTACGCCTGGTCTCCATGCATACCCCGGTTCTTATATAACCGCAATGGTATTCGGACACACTCCGGACCGTCAGGTCCCGAGGTTGAAGCGAAAAGGTCAGCCATGACAAACGATCTACAATCCGGCTAGAAGGCATTACACATGTCAATTAAAATTACATAGTCAATCTAACTAATTATATTCCTCTTCAATATCATCTAATAGGCTGTCTAGTTTACAGTCATGTTGGGAATACTTTGCGTCCAATTCTACTTGGCCGTATACTAAGCTCACAGGGATCTCCTTCCCATCAGGCCCCACAGGTCTGACCTCGGCCATGTGGTTTGGGTCAGCCTTCATGTACCGCGTCTTCACCATGGCCCAGGCCTCCCTGGCGCCTTGACGGCAGGCCGATATCTTCCACAATCGGAAGCGCCGCCGCGCTCCCTTCAGCTTCTCTACAAGCTCTCCAAGGCCTTCGGGCATGGAGACGGATGGCCACAAGGCCTGGGCGACGCCTTGCATCACCTGCCGAACTCGCTCGTGCAGTTGTGAGAGCTCGGGAAGAAGGTCACCCGTAGAACTGGGCATCTCCTCTGCAGGACGACCTGTTAGCATACCTACAGACATTACTCTGTTAGTCGACTTCCTCGCCGAAATCTTTTTTCAAAGTTCGTTTAAGCACTTACTAAAAATGCCGCGTCAAAGCCGTTGATTCTCCTTCACGGAGTCCGACAGCTGGGCATAAACATCCTTTAGTTCCTCGCCGAGCTGGGTGTTGGCATCTTGGAGATTATTCTTCTCCTGCCTCACCCTCGTAAGCATGGTCTCGCCGGCCTTTAACCGGCGCAATAGTTGTTGCTTATCCGGATCTACTCCGGCGCCATCTGCAATGTTATTGTCATATTTGCACACACGCCGCACTTCACAAACTGCTTATCTTTTTGAAGCATATATTACCAGAGGGGGTCTCCTTGGGCTCCCCTGTCGCGGCTAGTGCGGCCCCAAGTTGGGCCTTGCACTCTTCTAGCTCCTGGGACAGTTGGGTATTCTTTTCCGCAAGAACCTGCATTATAAATGATCCTTAAATCAGTTATTCTAACTGTTTCAAGTCTCGGGGGCTACTGATATATATAACCATTAAATTTTCTCACCCGTATGTCTTTTACATATTGCTCCGTGGCTCTGGCTAGACCATTTTGAGTGGCACGGAGGTACGCATGTCCCGAATTGAAGGCATCCAATGCCTCTTGGGAGAAACAAGCGTCGCGAAGAACTGTCCGGCGGCGCCTGTGGTTCATGGCACTCCCCACCTCGGAATTGGTGGCAGACAGCCTGTCTGCATCCTCTATCGGAGGAGCGTCCGGTGCGCGCCTCATGTTCGCCTTCGCCTCCAGACCAGGCTTTGGAGCCTGGCTGGTGGAGGCACGATTAGCAACCCCTCCGGATATAGTCCGGCGAGGTCTTTTTGTCCTGAAGAGAGCACGAGTGTTAATATGCCTTGAAGGAATAACACCTGAGAATAAGAGGGCGTGCTATACCTTTGCGCCGGCGTCTCAGTACGGACTGCACTTCTTTTCAGCCCATGGGGCCCTACAGCCCCTCGTTGGCTAGTCGCTGCAGGCTCGGCCTCCCGTCTCAAGAACCTCCCCTGCAAAACACGGTTGTTATCAGGAAACTGAAAACACGTGAGGAGGGATCCCTTTTCGAGGTGCTGGGACTTCGGTCTCAGTTACCTGGGAGGCCGGGAGTAGCCCTGGGTAATCGGCCGTAATGGCCACCAAGGCGTTGTCCTTGCTCAATTGATGAAACACCCCATCAATCAGCTCCACAGCCTGGCGGAGGGCTGTTTATTTCTTTAACAGCCTGGCGCAGTTCCTGCATTGAAGTCGTTAGACTATATATTTAACGGTGGGAATATAAAACGGATGGGCAAGTAAAGGTGTCCACTTACCCAACTTGGAGGATTGTACATTGTAAATCCGCCCTGTGGGTTGACGCGAAGAAATTCCTCCTCTTCTCCCTTGTACAAAGCAGACAAGATTTTTATTAGAGCGGCAGCCGATTCCGGCCCCTTACGGCCGTGGCGGGTGGCATCGTCCTCTCCGTTGAAGTCCCACATGTGGGGGCCTCTATACTATAGCGGCTGCACCCCCCGCATGATGCATGCGGCCATGACTCCGATCATGGTCAGTCCGGAATGAGCTAACAATCTTATCCGGCCCATCAGGTAAAGAACGTCCTTGTCACTTTCCCTCTGAGGGCTCCGTGGATGCCAGCTTAGGCGCTTCTTCGGGGGAGCACTGTCAAACTCAGGAAGGCCGATCCGAACAGGATCCGGCAATGGGACGTCCTCTATATAAAACCATTCTGAAGGCCAGTCCTCGGACGCCTTCTTTGGGGTTCCAGATAGATATCCGGTCCCGGTGATGCGCCACACTTCGGCTCCGCCCACTTGATATATTGACCCCTTCTGAGAACGGGGCACAAGGCAGAATAGCCTCTTCCACAGCGCGAAATGTGCCTCGACACCCAAAAACAGCTCGCAAAGGGCTACGAAGCCCGCGATATGCAATATGGAGGCAAGCGTGAGGTTGTGTAGCTGGAGGCCATAGAACTCCAGGAGCCCCCGGAGAAACGGATGAATTGGAAATCCGAGCCCTCTTATTAAATAAGGGACAAGGCATACCCGCTCTCCTTTGGAGGGATTGGGGGCGCTCTCCGCTTGCTCTCCGCCATTATAGGTGGCAAGTCCGACTCGAACCGGGACCATATAGGCCGGGGGGAGAAATCCCTTGGTCTGGAGCGTCACTAGCTCGCTATGCGGGATGGAGGATCTCTCCCAATCTCCAGGCTAAGGGCTGGAAGGGCGAGAGGAGGAGCTGCGACGGCTGGCCATGGTGGAATGGACCTTTTTCGGACACGCTCTGATGAATACTCGCGGAGGGGAGAAGGTGTGGTTTGGATCTAAATCCTCGTCCCTTTAAATAGGCGGCTCATTTACGCGGCTAGGGGTGTGAATGTAAAAACACCCTGACTTTTCGTATTCATTTGACACATGGAAGACGGCCCTTATTGGGCGCAGAAGCCAAGGAGCGCTACATTTACAAGAAACCGGACATTATTCAATAGGTACACGGAATTTGGAGGAGAACCCGCCTTGCAATGCCGAAGACAACTTGCACGCCGGACTCGTCGTCATTGAAGCCTGGTTCGGGGGCTACTGAGGGAGTCCTGGATTAGGGGGTGTCTGGATAGCCGGACTATACCTTCGGCCGGACTCCTGGACTACGAAGATACAAGATTGAAGACTTCGTCCCGTGTTCGGAAGGGACTTTCCTTGGCGTGGAAGGCAAGCTTGGCGATACGGATATGTAGATCTCCTACCATTGTAACCGACTCTATGTAACCCTAGCCCTCTCCGGTGTCTATATAAACCGGAGGGTTTTAGTCCTTAGGACGAACAACAATCATACCATAGGCTAGCTTCTAGGGTTTAGCCTCCTTGATCTCGTGGTAGATCTACTCTTGTACTACCCATATCATCAATATTAATCAAGCAGGAGTAGGGTTTTACCTCCATCGAGAGGGCTTGAACCTGGGTAAAAACATCATGTCCCTTGTCTCCTGTTACCATCCGCCTAGACGCACAGTTCGGGAACCCCTACCCGAGATCCGCCGGTTTTGACACCGGCAATGATGTTCTACCAACACAGGGCTTCGCCTAAGCACTGCTACGATATTATCGAGGTGGACTATGGTGGAGAAGGGCACCGCAGACGGCTAAAAGATCCACGAGATCAATTGTTGTGTCTATGGGGTGCCCCTCTCCTCCGAATATAAAGGGGGGAGGAGAGGTCCGGCCAAGGGTAGGAGGCGCGCCCAAGGGGGGAGTCCTACTCCCACCGGGAGTAGGACTCCTCCTTTTCCTATTTGGAGAAGGAGAGGGAAGGAAGAGGAAGGAGGGAGGAAGGAAAGGGGGGGGGGGGGCTCCCAATTCGGATTGGGCTTGGGGGGGGGCTCCCCTCCCTTGATCCTTTCCCCTCCTTTCCACTAAAGCCCATTAAGGCCCGTATACCTCCCGGGGGGTTCCGATAACCTCCCGGAGCTCCGGTATTATCCCGATCTCACCCGGAACCATTTCGGTATCAAAATATAGTCGTCCAATATATCGATCTTTACGTCTCGACCATTTCGAGACTCATCATTTCCGTGATCACATCCGGGACTCTGAACAACCTTCTGTACATCAAAACACATAAACTCATAATATCACTGTCATCAAACTTTAAGCGTGCGGACCCTACGGGTTCGAGAACTATGTAGACATGACCGAGACATGTCTCCGGTCAATAACCAATAGCGGAACCTGAATGCTCATATTGGCTCCCACATATTCTACGGAGATCTTTATCGGTCAAACCGCATAACAATATACGTTGTTCCCTTTGTCATCGGTATGTTACTTTCTCGAGATTCGATCGTCGGTATCTCAATACCTAGTTCAATCTTTTTACCGGCAAGTCTCTTTACTCATTCCGTAATACATCATCCCGCAACTAACTCATTAGTTGCAATGCTTGCAAGGCTTAAGTGATGTGCATTACCGAGTGGGCCTAGAGATACCTCTCCGACAATCGGAGTGACAAATCCTAATCTCGAAATACGCCAACCCAACAAGTACCTTTGGAGACACCTGTAGAGCACCTTTATAATCACCCAGTTACGTTGTGACGTTTGGTAGCACACAAAGTGTTCCTCCGATAAACGGGAGTTGCATAATCTCATAGTCATAGGAACATGTATAAGTCATGAAGAAAGCAATAGCAACATACTAAACGATCGAGTGGTAAGCTAACGGAATGGGTCAAGTCAATCACATCATTCTCCTAATGATGTGACCCCGTTAATCAAATGACAACTCTTTGTCTATGGCTAGGAAACATAACCATCTTTGATAAACGAGCTAGTCAAGTAGAGGCATACTAGTGATACTCTGTTTGTCTATGTATTCACACATGTATCATGTTTCCGGTTAATACAATTCTAGCATCAATAATAAACATTTATAATGATATAAGGAAATAAATAATAACTTTATTATTGCCTCTAGGGCATATTTCCTTCAGTCTCCCACTTGCACTAGAGTCAATAATCTAGATTACACAGTAATGATTCAAACACCCATGGAGCCTTGGTGCTGATCATGTTTTGCTCTTGGAAGAGGCTTAGTCAATGGGTCTGCAACATTCAGATCTGTATGTATCTTGCAAATCTCTATGTCTCCCACCTGGACTTGATCCCGGATGGAGTTGAAGCGTCTCTTGATGTGTTTGGTTCTCTTGAGAAATCTGGATTCCTTTGCTAAAGCAATTGCCCCAGTATTGTCACAAAAGATTTTCATTGGACCCGATGCACTAGGTATGACAGCTAGATCGGATATGAACTCCTTCATCCAGACTCCTTCGTTTGCTGCTTCGAAGCAGCTATGTACTCTGCTTCACATGTAGATCCCGCTACGATGCTTTGTTTAGAACTGCACTAACTGACAGCTCCACCGTTCAATAAAAACACGTATTCGGTTTGCGATTCAGAATCGTCCGGATCAGTGTCAAAGCTTGCATCGACGTAACCATTTACGACGAGCTCTTTGTCACCTCCATAAACGAGAAACATATCCTTAGTCAATTTCAGGTATTTCAGGATGTTCTTGACCGCTGTCCAGTGATCCACTCCTAGATTACTTTGGTACCTCCCTGCTAAACTAATAGCAAGGCACACATCAGGTCTGGTACACAACATTGCATACATGATAGAGCCTATGGCTGAAGCATAGGGAACATCTTTCATTTTCTCTCTATCTTCTGCAACGGTCGGGCATTGAGTCTTACTCACCTTCACACCTTGTAACACAGGCAAAAACCCTTTCTTTGCTTGATCCATTTTGAACTTCTTCAAAACTTTGTCAAGGTATGTGCTTTGTGAAAGTCCAATTAAGCGTCTTGATCTATCTCTATAGATCTTGATGTTAGGGAACGTTGCAGAAAACAAAAAATTTCCTACGGTTTCACCAAGATCCATCTATGAGTTCATCTAGCAACGAGTGATCGGATTGCATCTACATACCTTTGTAGATCACGCACGGAAGCATTCAAAGAACGGGGATGAGGAAGGTGTACTCGACGTGATCCAAATCACCGGAGATCCTAGCGCCGAACGGACGGCACCTCCGCGTTCAACACACGTACGGTCAGCGTAACGTCTCCTCCTTCTTAATCCAGCAAGGGGGGAGGAGAGGTTGAGGAAGATGGCTCCAGCAGCAGCACGACGGCGTGGTGGTGATGGAGCTGCAGTACTCCGGCATGGCTTCGCTAAGCTCTATGGAGGAGGAGGATGTGTTGGAGAGCGTGAGGGAGGCACCAAAGGCGTGTGTTGAGAGGCCCTCCTTTCCCCACTATATATAGGGAGCCTAGGGGGGGGCACCGGCCCTAGGAGATCCAATCTCCTAGGGGGGCGGCGGCCAAGGGAGGAATCCCTCCTCCCCAAGGCACCTAGGGGTGCCTTCCCCCTTTGGGACTCTTCCCCCTCTTTATCTCTTGGCGCATGGGCCCCTTGGGGCTGGTGCCCTTGGCCCATATAGGCCAAGGCATACCCCCTACAGCCCATGTGGCCCCCCGGGTCAGGTGGCCCCACCCAGTGGACCCCCGGGACCCTTCCGGTGGTCCCGGTACAATACCGGTGACCCCGAAACTTGTCCCGATGGCCGAAATAACACTTCCTATATATAATTCTTTACCTCCGGACCATTCCGGAACTCCTCGTGACGTCCGGGATCTCATCCGGGACTCCGAACAACATTCGGGTTACTGCATATACATATCCCTACAACCCTAGCGTCACCGAACCTTAAGTGTGTAGACCCTATGGGTTCGGGAGACATGTAGACATGACCGAGATCGCTCTTCGGTCAATAACCAACAGCAGGATCTGGATACCCATGTTGGCTCCCACATGCTCCTCGATGATCTCATCGGATGAACCACGATGTCGAGGATTCAAGTGTCACACCCTAGCTAGTCATGCATTAGAGTGTTGCATCATGTTTACTCTTTCATCAGAAACTTGAAATGGGGATCTGTGAAACCCTCAGAATCATTTTGAAAATGATCCAAATAAAAATTTCTCCAAAAGGGTCCAAGAAAATGCTCATGTTGCTCTCTGAAAATATTGGACAGAGATAAAAATCAAACCAATATTTTTAGTGGCTCATGGACATTTATTTTGGGCATTTGGAATTAAGGCATAAATATTTGCATTGGAAATATATTTCTATATATATGAAATATGGTCCAAATATTATGCCATTTCTAAAGGAGCTCTGGAATAATATATCTAGCCCCTGCAAAAATTGGCATAAGTTAAATAAATGATTTAATATATTATTTAAATCAAAACAAATGTCAGAAATTAGAAAACAGAAAAGAAATAAAAGGGAGAAGCTTACCTGGGCTC
The DNA here is from genome assembly GCF_018294505.1 of Triticum aestivum. Taxonomy (NCBI): domain Eukaryota; kingdom Viridiplantae; phylum Streptophyta; class Magnoliopsida; order Poales; family Poaceae; genus Triticum; species Triticum aestivum. The sequence goes on from NC_057797.1 coordinate 89,308,522, forward strand.
CTCCCTGTGCAGCCCATCCAGCTGGCCGGCCCAGCCAGCAGGCGGCCCAGCCCGCCTCCCTCCTCTGTCGTCTTCGTCCCGACAGAGGGAGGGGAGTGTGGCCGGCGCGCGCGCCCGCCACCGTGCCACGCCACCTCTCTCCCTGCTTGCCTGCCCTCCCCTCCTCGCTCGTTGCCCTGGACGACGCCACGCCTCCCCCCTGCTCTCTCTCACTCTCCCCCGGCTCTCCCCTCCTCTCCCTCGCTCTCTCTCTCACACGGCCGAACACCACCGTCGCCGCCGTTCGCCATAGCAGCCATCTCCGGCCACCCCTCACTCCCCCGACTAGCTCAGGAGCTCCGCCTCGACCTCCTCTTCCTCCCCACCGCTCCACGGGTCTCCGGAAGCTCTGCATCGCCGTCACGCCGCCGTTCCCCTCTTCGGGCTCCGACCACCGTCGCCGACGAATTCGCCGTCTCCAGCGCGTCCCCGAGCCCGCTTCGACGCCCACTGCAACCGCGGTGAGCCCCCGAGTCGTTTCCCCCTTCTTCCCGGGTCTCTTTCGACCTCTAGGCCTTAGCCCCACCTTGGCCGAGAGCTCCACGCCGCCGGCGATGTCGCCGTCGTGGCCACGGTCACCGTAGCGCCCAACCGAGCACACTATCGTGCTCCACGCCTCACTAGGAGCACGCAGCACGCACCAACGCCTCCCCAAACACCCTGCAACGCCGACTCCGACCGCACCCGAACTCCGGCCGCCGCTCACGAGCTCGCCGTCGACGACTCCGGCCACCTCAGGCCCGGCCACCACCACCGTTCGACGCGCGGGAGCAAGGGCTCTCCAATGAGCCCAAGCACAGCCTCGCCCGTGCCCTGTAGCGCGATCCCGCATCGCGCCGCCGTCTCGGGCCTCGCCGGCGTCACGTCACCGGTGGGTTTGACCCACTTTGACCACGGCAGGACCCCCCCCTGAGTCCCTGACAGGTGGGCCCAGCCCTGTAGCTAATTAGGATTAGCGCTAACCACTGTTAGTTAACCCCCTGACACTGACCAGTGGGCCCCAGCGCCCCTAATTAGTAATTAGGATTAATTTAACTTTGTTTAACCCCCCTGTCACTGACGTGTGGGCCCCACACGTCAGGTTTGACCTCAGCCAGCCGCAGTTGACCACTGACGTCATGCTGACGTCATGCTGGCGCAATAATCATATTTCTGGATTTAAATTAAATCAGGAAATTCCAGAATATTATTTAAACTTCAAAAATTCATAACTTTTATTCTGTAACTCCAAATTGGACAAATTATATATGAAAAATGATCAGAAAAATCCAATCTATCCATCTGTACTATTCTCATGCATGATCAAACAAGTTAAATTGATGTTTTAAGCAGAACAAGGAAAAGCACTTTAAAAGGCCATGTTTGAGTTTGAAATTTGAATCTTTGATTCAAATTTGTTCAAACCCTTCTGGCTTTAGTTGCATTAGCCCAACACACTCATATTGCCACGTTTCATGCATGCATCATATTGTTGCACATTGTTTGGTGATGGTTGTGTATCGGTGTACTTTGCGACAGGTTCTGCCTCCAAGGAGTACCGTGATTACCCTAACGAAGAACCGTATCAGTGCATCGAACCATCAGGCAAGCAACCAACCATTTGATCATATCGATACAATCCCATGTTCTCGCTCTTGCTCTCTTTTACTGCATTAAGACAACGCGTTTCAAACTGCTGTGTGCTACGGTAGTTGAACCCATTTCCTCTGCATGACCTGTCATTGCCACAGTAACTAGATGAAACCCACTAGCATGTGTAGGAGTTGTTTGAGCCATATGTATGTGTTGTTCCTACCTTGCTATGCCTGCTATGCTTAGAGTCGTGTCAGGTCTGGTTCATCTGGGTGATGGGCTAGAGTGAAATGTTTATGTCGGTAATGAGAGTGGTGTGGTGAACACGATTTGGTAAAGGTATCGATGAGAGGCCATGTAGGAGTACATGGTGGGTTGTTTCATTGAAGCCGACCTTAAGCACTGAGATCTGTATGTGTGATTTAAGAATCAGCTACTACCATGCATTGGGCCCGAAACCAATGGACCCTCTCGGCTTCTTATTCACCCTAGTTCTCCGTCCAGGAGTTGCAAGTAGTTTCTGGTGTTTGTAGCCTACTGGAGGCCGTGGACAGCGCTGACCGTAGGGGTGGGCTGTGATGCGGTAGGTACGTGGCACGGTGTACCGAATACCCGTTAGGTATCTCGGGAACCCTGTTCACATCGTTCGGGGCCGTATGGGAAACCTCGGTCGGACTCCCTGCGGATGGAACCTGGATAGGCGATAAACCTGGACTGGAGGCTTAGGTGATTAGGTAGGTCGTGGCCGACACCCACGTTGGGCTTCCGCTTGAAGGTTGCCGAGTACATGTCGTGTAAACGACGGTAAGTGGTGAGAGCGTGTATGAAGAAGTACACCCCTGCAGGGTTAACATGATCTATTCGAATAGCCGCGTCCGCGGTAAAGGACTACTTGGTTGCCTATACAGTTCATAGACAAGTAAATGGAAACTGTTAAAAGCCTCAAGATAAGTGTGAGTGCCGAGGATGGCTCTTCCGTAGGAAGACGGAGGTGGATCCTCGGTAGTGTATTGAAGTGGTGAGTAGTGGACTCGTGTGCGCAAAACCATTTCAAGTTGGAGTATCGTAGGATAGTCTAGCCAAGAGTCAAAGCTGGCTTGCTGCAATAACTCCACCAACCCTTCTTGATAATATGCATGTATGTAGGATCTGATGTAAGTCTTGCTGAGTACCTTTGTACTCATGTTGCTATAATCTACATTTTACAGAAGACGCTGCAACCCCTTCTGATGGGTTCTATGTAGACGTTGACATCAACGAGTAGGCTAAAGACCCAGGTGGTGACCCTGAGCTTGTGAAGGACCGCGTAGTATAGTTAGGCTTTCCAAGCCTCTTTTATTTTACTAGTTGTCTGTACTCAGACAAGTTACTTCCGCTGCCGGTTTGTATGACTGTATGACTTGTATGTTGGGTCGTGAGACCCGTACCTTTGTGTATGTTATGTATGGCTCCCTGAGCCTTAAATAAAGTACTTGAGTCATAGAGTCATGTTGTGATGCTTCGTTGTATTTGCACATATCGAGCATATTGTGTGTATGATTGAAATGCTTGGTATGTGTGGGATCTGACCATCTAGTTGTTTATCTTTAGTAGCCTCTCTTACCGGGAAATGTCTCCTAGTGTTACCGCTGAGCCATGGTAGCTTGCTACTGCTCTGGAACACTTAGGCTGGCCGGCATGTGTCCTTCTTCGTTCCTGTGTCTGTCCCTTCGTGGAAATGTCACGCTTTGAGTACCGGAGTCCTGTTAGCCCGCTACAGCCCGGTTTACCGGAGTCCTGCTAGCCCAGTGCTACAGCCCGGACCCACTTGCTGATGACCGACACGTTCGAAGCTGGGTCATGGATGCCTGTCCCTGTAAGTCTGTGCCACTTTGGGTTTACGACTAGTCATGTCAGCCCGGGCTCCTTATCATATGGATGCTAGCGACACTATCATATACGTGAGCCAAAAGGCGCAAACGGTTCCGGGCAAAGGTAAGGCGACACCTGTGGGAATACCGTGCGTGAGGCCGCAAAGTGATATGAGGTGTTACCGGCTAGATCGATGTGACATTGAGTCGGGGTCCTGAACCCCATATACAATTCCCTTTGTCAATCGGTATGCTACTTGCCCGAGATTCGATCGTCGGTATCCCAATACCTCGTTCAATCTCGTTACCGGCAAGTCACTTTACTTGTACCGTAATGCATGATCCCGTGACCAGACACTTGGTCACTTTGAGCTCATTATGATGATGCATTACCGAGTGGGCCCAGTGATACCTCTCCGTCATACGGAGTGACAAATCCCAGTCTTGATCCGTGTCAACCCAACAGACACTTTTGGAGATACCCGTAGTATACCTTTATAGTCACCCAGTTACGTTGTGACATTTGGCACACCCAAAGCACTCTTACGGTATCCGGGAGTTACACGATCTCATGGTCTAAGGAAAGGATACTTGACATTGGAAAACTCTAGCAAATGAACTATACGATCTTATGCTATGTTTAGGATTGGGTCTTGTCCATCACATCATTCTCCTAATGATGTGATCTCGTTATCAATGACATCCAATGCCCATAGTCAGGAAACCATGACTATCTATTGATCAACGAGCTAGTCAACTAGAGGCTTACTAGGGACATGTTGGTGTCTATTATTCACACATGTATTACGATTTCCGGATAACACAATTATAGCATGAATAAAGACAATTATCATGAACAAGGAAATATAATAATAATGCTTTTATTATTGCCTCTAGGGCATATTTCCAACAGTCTCCCACTTGCACTAGAGTCAATAATCTAGTTACATTGTGATGAATCGAACACCCATGGAATTCTGGTGTTGATCATGTTTTGCTCTAGGGAGAGGTTTAGTCAACGGATCTGCTACATTCAGATCCGTATGTACTTTACAAATATCTATGTCTCCATCTTGAACATTTTCATGAATGGAGTTGAAGCGACGCTTGATGTGCCTTGTCTTCTTGTGAAACCTGGGCTCCTTGGCAAGTGCAATAGCTCCAGTGTTGTCACAGAAGAGCTTGATCGGCCCCGACGCATTGGGTATGACTCCTAGGTCGGTGATGAACTCCTTCACCCAAATTGCTTCATGTGCTGCCTCCGAGGCTGCCATGTACTCCGCTTCACATGTAGATCCCGCCACGACGCTCTGCTTGCAACTGCACCAGCTTACTGCCCCACCATTCAAAATATACACGTATCCGGTTTGTGACTTTGAGTCATCCAGATCTGTGTCGAAGCTAGCATCGACGTAACCCTTTACGACGAGCTCTTCGTCACCTCCATATACGAGAAACATTTCCTTAGTCCTTTTCAGGTACTTCAGGATATTCTTGACCGCTGTCCAGTGTTCTTTGCCGGGATTACTTTGGTACCTTCCTACCAAACTTACGGCAAGGTTTACATCAGGTCTGGTACACAGCATGGCATACATAATAGAACCTATGGCTGAGGCATAGGGGATGACACTCATCTCTTCTATATCTTTTGCCGTGGTCGGACATTGAGCTGAGCTCAATTTCCCACCTTGCAACACAGGCAAGAACCCCTTCTTAGACTGATCCATATTGAACTTCTTCAATATCTTATCAAGGTATGTGCTTTGTGAAAGACCTATGAGGCGTCTTGATCTATCTCTGTAGATCTTGATGCCTAATATATAAGCATCTTCTCCAAGGTCCTTCATTGAAAAACTCTTATTCAAGTAGGCCTTAATGCTGTCCAAGAGTTCTATATCATTTCCCATCAAAAGTATGTCATCTACATATACTATGAGAAATGCTACAGAGCTCCCACTCACTTTCTTGTAAACACAGGCTTCTCCATAAGTCTGCGTAAACCCAAACACTTTGATCATCTCATCAAAGCGAATGTTCCAACTCCGAGATGCTTGCACCAGCCCATAAATCGAGCGTTGGAGCTTGCACACCTTGTCAGCATTCTTAGGATCGACAAAACCTTCCGGCTGCATCATATACAATTCTTCCTTAAGGAAACCATTAAGGAATGCCGTTTTGACGTCCATTTGCCATATCTCATAATCATAGAATGCGGCAATTGCTAACATGATTCAGACGGACTTTAGCTTCGCTACTGGTGAGAAAGTCTCATCGTAGTCAACCCCTTGAACTTGTCGATAACCCTTAGCGACAAGCCGAGCTTTATAGATGGTCACATTACCATCCGCGTCTGTCTTCTTCTTAAAGATCCATTTATTTTCTATGGCTCCCCGCTCAACATGCAAGTCAGTCAAAGTCCATACTTCATTTTCATACATGGATCCTATCTCGGATTTCATGGCTTCTAGCCATTTGTCGGAATCCGGGCCCGCCATCGCTTCTTCATAGTTCGAAGGTTCACCGTTGTCTAACAACATGATTTTCAAGACAGGGTTGCCATACCACTCTGGTGCGGAACGTATCCTTGTGGACCTACGAAGTTCAGTAGCAACTTGATCTGAAGTTTCATGATCATCATCATTAACTTCCTCTCTAGTTGGTGCAGGCACCTCAGGAACATTTTCTTGACTTGCGCCATTTTCCGGTTTAAGAGGTAATACTTCATCAAGTTCTATTTTCCTCCCACTTACTTCTTTCGAGAGAAACTCTTTCTCTAGAAAGGACCCATTCTTGGCAACAAAGATCTTGCCTTCGGATCTGAGGTAGAAGGTATACCCAATAGTTTCTTTAGGGTATCCTATGAAGACGCATTTTTCTGACTTGGGTTCGAGCTTTTCAGGTTGAAGTTTCTTGACATAAGCATCGCATCCCCAAACTTTTAGAAACGACAGCTTAGGTTTCTTCCCAAACCATAATTCATATGGTGTCGTCTCAACGGATTGCGACGGGGCCCTATTTAAAGTGAATGCGGCAGTCTCTAAAGCATAGCCCCAAAAGGATAGCGGTAAATCGGTAAGAGACATCATAGATCACACCATATCTAATAGAGTGCGATTACGACGTTCAGACACACCATTACGCTGAGGTGTTCCAGGCGGCTTGAGTTGTGAAACTATTCCACATTTTCTTAAGTGTGTGCCAAACTCATGACTCAAGTATTCTCCTCCACGATCTGATCGCAGGAACTTGATTTTCCTGTCATGTTGATTCTCAACCTCACTCTGAAATTCCTTGAACTTTTCAAAGGTCCCAGACTTGTGTTTCATTAAGTAGACATACCCATATCTACTCAAGTCATCAGTGAGGGTGAGAACATAACGATAGCCACCGCGAGCCTCAACACTCATTGGACCGCACACATCAGTATGTATGATTTCCAATAAGTTGGTTGCTCGCTCCATTGTTCCTGAGAACGGAGTCTTGGTCATTTTACCCATGAGGCATGGTTCGCACGTGTCAAATGATTCGTAATCAAGAGACTCTAAAAGTCCATCAGCATGGAGCTTCTGTTGGGGAATGTAGCAGAAATTCAAAATTTTCCTACGTGTCACCAAGATCTATCTATGGAGAAACCAGCAATGAGGGGAAGGAGAGTGCATCTACATACCCTTGTAGATCGCTATGCGGAAGCGTTCAAGAGAATGGGGTTGAAGGAGTCGTACTAGTCGTGATCCAAATCACCGATGATCCTAGCGCCGAACGGACGGCACCTCCGCGTTTAACACATGTACGGAGCAGCGACGTCTCCTCCTTCTTGATCCAGCAAGGGGAAAGAGAGGTTGATGGAGATCCAGCAGCACGACGGCGTGGTGGTGGAAGTAGCGGGATTCCAACAGGGCTTCGCCAAGCGCTGCGGGAGGAGGGAGATGTGTCATGGGAGGGAGAGGGAGGCGCCAGGGCTTAGGTTAGGCTGCCCTCCCTTCCCCCCACTATATATAGGGCCAAGGGAGAGGGGGGGGGGCGCAGCCTTGGCCCTTCCTCCAAGGAAGGCTGCGGCCAGGGAGGAGTCCATCCTCCCCAAGGCACCTAGGAGGTGCCTTCCCCCTTTAGGACTCTTCCTTTCCCTTATCTCTTGGCGCATGGGCCTCTTGGGGCTGGTGCCCTTGGCCCATATAGGCCAAGGAGCACACCCCTACAGCCCATGTGGCCCCCCGGGGCAGGTGGACCCCCTTGGTGGACCCCCGGACCCCTTTCGGCACTCCCGGTACAATACCGATAATGCGTGAAACTTTTCCGGCGACCAAAACAAGACTTCCCATATATAAATCTTTACCTCCGGACCATTCCGGAACTCCTCGTGACGTCCGGGATCTCATCCGGGACTCCGAACAACTTTCGGGTTACCGCATACTAATATCTCTATAACCCTAGCGTCACCGAACCTTAAGTGTGTAGATCCTACGGGTTCGGGAGACACATAGACATGACCGAGACGACTCTCCGGCCAATAACCAACAGCGGGATGTGGATACCCATGTTGGCTCCCACATGCTCCTCGATGATCTCACCGGATAAACCACGATGTCGAGGATTCAATCAATCCCGCATACAATTCCCTTTGTCTATCGGTATGTTACTTGCCCGAGATTCGATCGTCGGTATCCCGATACCTTGTTAAATCTCGTTACCGGCAAGTCTCTTTTACTCGTTCCGTAACACATCATCCCGTGATCAACTCCTTGATCACATTGTGCACATTATGATGATGTCCTATCGAGTGGGCCCAGAGATACCTCTCCGTTTACACGGAGTGACAAATCCCAGTCTTGATTCGTGCCAACCCAAAAGACACTTTCGGAGATACCTGTAGTGTAACTTTATAGCCACCCAGTTACGTTGTGACGTTTGGCACACCCAAAGTATTCCTACGGTATCCGGGAGTTGCACAATCTCATGGTCTAAGGAAATGATACTTGACATTAGAAAAGCTTTAGCATACGAACTACATGATCTTGTGCGAGGCTTAGGATTGGGTCTTGTCCATCACATCATTCTCCTAATGATGTGATCCCGTTATCAACGACATCCAATGTCCATGGTCAGGAAACCGTAACCATCTATTGATCAACGAGCTAGTCAACTAGAGGATTACTAGGGACATGGTGTTGTCTATGTATCCACACATGTATCTGAGTTTCCTATCAATACAATTCTAGCATGGATAATAAACGATTATCATGAACAAGGAAATATAATAATAACCAATTTATTATTGCCTCTAGGGCATATTTCCAACAGTCTCCCACTTGCACTAGAGTCAATAATCCAGTTCACATCGCTATGTGACTAACACTCAAGGTCACATCCCCATGTGACTAACACCCAAAGAGTTTACTAGAGTGAATAATCTAGTTCACATTACCATGTGATTAACACTCGATGAGTTTTCGGTTTGATCATGTTATGCTTGTGAGAGATGTTATAGTCAACGGGTCTGAATCTTTCAAATCCGTATGTACTTTGCAAATTTCTATGTCATCTTGTAGATGAAACTACTACGCTACATTTGGAGCTATTCCAAATAACTGTTCTACTATACGAATCCAGTTTACTACTCAGAATAATCTGGATTAGTGTCAAAGTTTGCATCGGCGTAACCCTTTACGATGAACTCTTTTACCACCTCCATAATCGAGAAAATTCCTTAGTCCACTAGTTACTAAGGATAACTTTGACCGCTGTCTTGTGATCCATTCTTGGATCACTCTTGTACCCCTTGACTGACTCATGGCAAGGCACATTTCAGGTGCGGTACACAGCATATCATACTTTAGAGCCTACATCTAAAGGATAGGGGACGACCTTCGCCCTTCCTCTCTATTCTGCCGCGGTCAGGTTTCGAGTCTTACTCAATGTTCACACCTTATAACACAGCCAAGAACTCCTTCAAAATCTTGTCATGGTATGTATTCATTTGAAAGTACTATTAAGCCTTATAGATCTTAATGCTTAATACTCAAGTAGCCTAATCCAGGTTTTCCATTGAAAAACACTTTTCAAATAACCCTATATGCTTTCCAGAAATTCTACGTCATTTCTGATCCACAATATGTCAACAACATATACTCATCAGAAATTCTATAGTGCTCCCACTCACTTCTTTGGAAATACAAGTTTCTCATAAACTTTGTATAAACCCAAAATCTTTGATCATCTCATCAAAGCGTACATTCCAACTCCGAGATGCTTACTCCAGTCCTTAGAAGGATTGCTGGAGCTTTGCATACTTATTAGCATCTTTCAGGATTGACAAAACCTTCCGGTTGTATCACATACAACCTTTCCTCAAGAAAATCATCGAGGAAACAATGTTTTTGACATCCTATCTGCAAGATTTCATAAATAATGCAGTGATCGCTAATATAATTCCAACAGACTCTTAGCATCGCTATGAGTGAGAAAGTCTCATCGTAGTCAACTCCTTGAACTTGTCGGAAAACATCTTAATGACAAGTCGAGCTTTCTTAATGGTGATACTTACCATCATTGTCCGTCTTCCTTTTAAAATCCATATGTACCTAACAGCCTTACGACCATCAAGTAGCTCTTCCAAAGTCTACACTTTGTTTTCATACATGGATCCTCTCTCGGATTATATGGCCTCGAGCCATTTTGGAATCCAGGCCCACCATCGCTTCTCCATTGCTCGTAGGTTCATTGTTGTCTAGCAACATGACTTCCAAGATAGGATTACGTACCACTCTGAAGTAGTACGCATCCTTGTCATCCCACGAGGTTTGGTAGTGACTTGATCTGAAGTTTCATGATCACTATCATAAGCTTCCACTTCAGTTGGTGTAGGTGCCACAGGAACAACTTCCTGTGCCCTGCTACACACTAGTTGAAGTGAAGGTTCAATAACCTCATCAAGTCTCCACCATCCTCCCACTCAATTCTTTTGAGAGAAACTTTTCCTCAAGAAAGGACCCGTTTCTAGAAACAATCACTTTTGCTTCCAGTTCTGAAATAGGAGGTATACCCAACTATTTTGGGTATTCTATGAAGATGCATTTATCCGCTTTGGGTTTGAGCTTATCAGCCTGAAACTTTTTCACATAAGCGTCGCAGCCCCAAACTTTTAAGAATCGACAGCTTAGGTTTCTCTAAACCATAGTTCATACGGTGTCGTCTCAACGGAATTGCGTGGTGCCCTATTTAAAGTGAATGTGGTTGTCTCTAATGCCTAACCCATAAACTATCATGGTAATTCGATAAGAGACATCATGGTATGCATCATATCCAACAGGGTGCAGTTATGATGTTCGCACACACCATCACACTATGGTGTTCCAGGCTATATTGGTTGTGAAACAATTTCCACAATGTCTTCATTCTGTGCCAAACTCGTAATTCAGATATTCATCTCTATGATCATATCATAGATATTTTATCCTCTTGTCACGACGATCTTTCAACTTCACCCTGAAATTACTTAAACTTTTCAATAATTCAGACTCGTGACTCATCAAGTAAATATACTCAACATCTACTCAAATCATCTGTGAAGTAAGAACATAACGATATCCACTACACGCCTCAGCACTCATTGGACTGCACACATCAAAATATATTACTTCCAACAAGTTGCTTTCTAGTTTCATTTTACTGAAAATGAGGCTTTCAGTCATCTTGCCCATGTGGTATGATTTGCATGTCTCAAGTGATTCAAAATCAAGTGAGTCAAAACGGTCCATTTTGCATGGAGTTTCTTCATGCATATACACCAATAGACATGGTTCGCATGCCTCAAACTTTTCAAAAACGAGTGAGCCCAAAGATCCATCAACATGGAGCTTCTTCATGCGTTTTATACCGATATGACTTACGTGGCAGTGCCACAAGTAGGTGGTACTATCATTACTATCTTATATCTTTTTGGCATGAACATGTGTATCACTACGATCGAGATTCAATAAACCATTCATTTTAGGTGTAAGACAATTGAAGGTATTATTCAAATAAACAAAGTAACCATTATTCTCCTTAAATGAATAACCGTTATTGCGATAGACGTAATCCAATCATGTCTATGCTCAACGCAAACACCAAATAACAATTATTTAGGTTTTAATACCAATCTCGATGGTAGAGGGACCGTACGATATTTGATCAACCTTGGAAATACTTCCAACACATATCGTCATCTCACCTTTTAGCTAGTCTCCGTTTATTCCATAGCTTTTATTTCGAGTTACTAACACTTAGCAACCGAACTGGTATCTAATACCCTGGTGCTACTAGGAGTACTAGTAAAGTACACATTAACATAATGTATATCCAATATACTTCTATCGACCTTGCCAGCCTTCTCATCTACCAAGTATCTAGGGTAATTCTGCTCCAGTGGCTGTTCCCCTTATTACAGAAGCACTTAGTCTCGGGTTTGGGTTCAACCTTGGGTTTCTTCACTAGAGCAGCAGCTGATTTGCCGTTTCATGAAGTATCCCTTCTTGCCCTTGCCCTTCTTGAAACTAGTGGTTTCACCAACCATCAACAATTGATGCTCCTGCTTGATTTCTACTTTTGTGGTGTCAAACATCGTGAATATCTCAAGGATCATCATATATGTCCCTGATATATCATAGTTCATCATGAAGCTCTAGCAGCTTGGTGGTAATGACTTCGGAGAAACATCACTATCTCATCTGGAAGATCAACTCCCACTCGATTCAAATGATTGTTGTACTCAGACAATCTGAGCACAAGCTCAACAATTGAGCTTTTCTCCCTTAGTTTGCAGGCTAAGAAAATTGTCGGAGGTCTTATACCTCTTGACGTGGGCACGAGCCTGAAATCCCAATTTCAGCCCTCAAAACATCTCATATGTTTCGCGACGTTTCAAAACATCTTCGGTGCCTCAACTCTAAACCGTTTAACTGAACTATCACGTAGTTATCAAAATGTGTATGTCAGATGTTCGCGACATCCACAGACAACGTTCGAGGTTCAGCACACTGAGCGGTGCATTAAGGACATAAGACTTTTATTGTCTGCATAATTGCTACTATCAACTTTCAACTAATTTTTCTCTAGGAACATATATAAACAGTAGAACTGAAGCGCGAGCTACGACATAATTTGCGAAGACCTTTTGACTATGTTTAGGATAATTAAGTTCATCTTATGAACTCCCACTCAGATAGACATCCCTCTAGTCATCTAAGTGATTACATGATCCGAGTCAACTAGGCCATGTCCGATCATCACGTGAGACGGACTAGTCAACATCGGTGAACATCTTCATGTTGATCGTATCTTCTATACGACTCATGCTCGACCTTTCGGTCTCTTGTGTTTCGAGGCCATGTCTGTACATGCCAGGCTCGTCAAGTTAACCTAAGTGTTTTGCATGTGTTCCGAGGCCATGTCTGTACATGCTAGGCTCGTCAACACCCGTTGTATTCGAACGTAAGAATCTATCACACCCGATCATCACATGGTGCTTCGAAACGACGAACTTTCGCAACGGTGCACAGTTAGGGGGAACACTTTCTTGAAATTTTAATGAGGGATCATCTTATTTACTACCGTCGTTCTAAGCAAATAAGATGTATACACATGATAAACATCACATGCAATCAAATAGTGACATGATATGGCCAATATCATATTGCTCCTTTTGATCTCCATCTTCGGGGCTCCATGATCATCATCGTCACCGGCATGACACCATGATCTCCATCATCATGATCTCCATCATTGTGTCTCCATGAAGTTGTCTCGCCACCTATTGCTTCTACTTCTATGGCTACCAGTTAGCAATAAAGTAAAGTAATTACATGACGTTTATGTTGACACGCAGGTCATAAATAAATAAAGACAACTCCTATGGCTCCTGCCGGTTGTCATACTCATCGACATGCAAGTCGTGATTCCTATTACAAGAACATGATCAATCTCATACATCACATATCATTCATCACATTCTTCTTGGCCATATCACATCACATAGCATACCCTGCAAAAACAAGTTAGACGTCCTCTAATTGTTGTTTGCATGTTTTACGTGGCTGCTATGGGTTTCTAGCAAGAACGTTTCTTACCTACGCAAAAACCACAACGTGATATGCCAATTGCTATTTACCCTTCATAAGGACCCTTTTCATCAAATCCGATCCGACTAAAGTGGGAGAGACAGACACCCGCTAGCCACCTTATGCAACTAGTGCATGTCAGTCGGTGGAACCAGTCTCACGTAAGAGTACGTGTAAGGTCGGTCCGGGCCGCTTCATCCCACAATGCCGCCGAATCAAGATTGGACTAGTAACAGTAAGCATATTGAACAAAATCAACGCCCACAACTACTTTGTGTTCTACTCGTGCATAGAAACTATGCATAGACCTAGCTCATGATGCCACTGTTGGGGAACGTAGCAGAAATTCAAAAATTTCCTACGTGTCACCAAGATCTATCTATGGAGAAACCAGCAACGAGGGGAAGGAGAGTGCATATACATACCCTTGTAGATCGCTATGCGGAAGTGTTCAAGAGAACGGGGTTGAAGGAGTCGTACTCGTCGTGATCCAAATCATCGATGATCCTAGCGCCGAACGGACGTCACCTCCGCGTTCAACACACGTACGGAGCAGCAATGTCTCCTCCTTCTTGATCCAGCAAGGGGAAGGAGAGGTTGATGGAGATCCAGCAGCACGACGGCGTGGTGGTGGAAGTAGCGGAATTCCAACAGGGCTTCGCCAAGCGCTGCGGGAGGAGGGAGATGTGTCATGGGAGGGAGAGGGAGGCGCCAGGGCTTAGGTTAGGCTGCCCTCCCTCCCCCTCACTATATATAGGGCCAAGGGAGAGGGGGGGGGCGCAGCCTTGGCCCTTCCTCCAAGGAAGGGTGCGGCCAGGGAGGAGTCCATCCTCCCCAAGGCACCTAGGATGTGCCTTCCCCCTTTAGGACTCTTCCTTTCCCTTATCTCTTGGCGCATGGGCCTCTTGGGGCTGGTGCCCTTGGCCCATATAGGCCAAGGCGCACACCCCTACAGCCCATGTGGCCCCCCGAGGCAGGTGGACCCCCTTGGTGGACCCCCGGACCCCTTTCGGCACTCCCGGTACAATACAGATAATGCGCGAAACTTTTCCGGTGACCAAAACAAGACTTCCCATATATAAATCTTTACCTCCGGACCATTCCGGAACTCCTCGTGACGTCCGGGATCTCATCCGGGACTCCGAACAACTTTCGGGTTACCGCTTACTAATATCTCTATAACCCTAGCGTCACCGAACCTTAAGTGTGTAGACCCTACGGGTTCGGGAGACATGTAGACATGACCGAGACGACTCTCCGGCCAATAACCAACAACGGGATATGGATACCCATGTTGGCTCCCACATGCTCCTCGATGATCTCATCGGATGAACCACGATGTCGAGGATTCAATCAATCCCGCATACAATTCCCTTTGTCTATCGGTATGTTACTTGCCCGAGATTCGATCGTCGGTATCCCGATACCTTGTTCAATCTCGTTACCGGCAAGTCTCTTTTACTCGTTCCATAACACATCATCCCGTGATCAACTCCTTGATCACATTGTGCACATTATGATGATGTCCTACCGAGTGGGCCCAGAGATACCTCTCCGTTTACACGGAGTGACAAATCCCAGTCTCGATTCGTGCCAACCCAACAGACACTTTCGGAGATACCTGTAGTGTAACTTTATAGCCACCCAGTTACGTTGTGACGTTTGGCACACCCAAAGTATTCCTACGGTATCCGGGAGTTGCACAATCTCATGGTCTAAGGAAATGATACTTGACATTAGAAAAGCTTTAGCATACGAACTACATGATCTTGTGCTAGGCTTAGGATTGGGTCTTGTCCATCACATCATTCTCCTAATGATGTGATCCCGTTATCAACGACATCCAATGTCCATGGTCAGGAAACCGTAACCATCTATTGATCAACGAGCTAGTCAACTAGAGGCTTACTAGGGACATGGTGTTGTCTATGTATCCACACATGTATCTGAGTTTCCTATCAATACAATTCTAGCATGGATAATAAACGATTATCATGAACAAGGAAATATAATAATAACCAATTTATTATTGCCTCTAGGGCATATTTCCAACAGCTTCTTCATGCGTTTGACACCTATGTGACCAAGGCGGCAGTGCCACAAGTATGTGGGACTATCATTATCAATCTTACATCTTTTGGTACTCACACTATGAACATGTGTAGCATTACGCTCGACATTCATTAAGAATAAACCATTCACCATCGGAGCATGACCATAAAACATATCTCTCATATAAATAGAACAACCATTATTCTCGGATTTAAATGAGTAGTCATCTCGAATTAAACGAGATCCTGATACAATGTTCATGCTCAATCTTGGCACTAAATAACAATTATTGAGGTTCAAAACTAATCCCATAGGTAAATGTAGAGGTAGCGTGCCGACGACGATCACATCGACCTTGGAACCATTCCCGACGCGCATCGTCACCTCGTCCTTCGCCAGTCTCCGCTTATTCCGCAGCTCCTGCTTTGAGTTACAAATGTGAGCAACTGCACCGGTATCAAATACCCAGGAGCTACTACGAGTACTGGTAAGGTACACATCAATTACATGTATATCACTATACCTTTCGTTTTGCCGGCCTTCTTGTCTGCTAAGTATTTGGGGCAGTTCCGCTTCCAGTGACCACTTTCCTTGCAATAAAAGCACTCAGTCTCGGGTTGGGTCCATTCTTTGGCTTCTTCCCGGCAGCTTGCTTGCCAGGCGCGGCAACTCCCTTGCCGTCCTTCTTGAAGGTTTTCTTACCCTTGCCTTTCTTGAACTTAGTGGTTTTATTCACCATCAACACTTGATGTTCCTTTTTGTCTTCTACCTCTGCTGATTTCAGCATTGCAAATACCTCAGGAATGGTCTTTTCCATCCCCTGCATATTGAAGTTCATCACAAAGCTCTTGTAGCTCGGTGGAAGCGACTGAAGGATTCTGTCAATGACCGCGTCATCCGGGAGATTAACTCCCAGCTGAGTCAAGCGGTTATGCAACCCAAACATAGTGAGTATGTGCTCACTGACAGAATTGTTTTCCTCCATCTTACAGCCGAAGAACTTGTCGGAGACTTGATATCTCTCGACCCGGGCATGAGCTTGGAAAACCATTTTCAGCTCTTCGAACATCTCATATGCTCCATGTCTCTCAAAACGCTTTTGGAGCCCCGGCTCTAAGCTGTAAAGCATGCCACACTGAACAAGGGAGTAGTCATCGGTACATGCCTGCCAAGCGTTCATAACGTCTTGTTCTGCAGGGAGAACAGGTGCGTCACCCAGCGGTGCTTGTAGGACATAATCTTTCTTGGCAGCTATGAGGATGATCCTCAGGTTCCGGACCCAGTCTGTGTAGTTGCTGCCATCGTCTTTCAGCTTGGTTTTCTAGGAACGCGTTGAAGTTGAGGACTACGTTGGCCATTTGATCTACAAGACATATTGTAAAATTTTAGACTAAGTTCATCATAATTAAGTTCATTAATCAAATTATTCAATGAACTCCCACTTAGATAGACATCCCTCTTGTAATCTAAGTATAACATGATCCGAGTTAACTAGGCCGTGTCCGATCATCACGTGAGACGGACTAGTCAACATCGGTGAACATCTTCATGTTGATCGTATCTTCTATACGACTCATGCTCGACCTTTCGGTCTTCTATGTTCCGAGGCCATGTCTGTACATGCTAGGCTCGTCAAGTCAACCTAAGTGTTTGCATGTGTAAATCTGTCTTACACCCGTTGTATGTGAACGTTAGAATCTATCACACCCGATCATCACGTGGTGCTTTGAAACAACGAACTGTCGCAACAGTGCACAGTTAGGGGGAACACTTTCTTGAAATTATTATGAGGGATCATCTTATTTACTACCGTCGTTCTAAGTAAACAAGATGCAAAACATGATAAACATTACATGCAATCAAATAATAAAAGTGACATGATATGGCCAATATCATATAGCTCCTTTGATCTCCATCTTGGGGCTCCATGATCATCTTGTCACCGGCATGACACCATGATATCCATAATCATGATCTCCATCATCGTGTCTCCATGAAGTTGCTCGCCAACTATTACTTCTACTACTATGGCTAACACGTTTAGCAATAAAGTAAAGTAATTTACATGGCGTTTCTCAATGACACGCAGGTCATACAAAAAATTAAAGACAACTCCTATGGCTCCTGCCGGTTGTCATACTCATCGACATGCAAGTCGTGATTCCTATTACAATAGCATGAACATCTCATACATCACATATATATCATTGATCATTCATCACAACTTTGTCCATATCATATCACAAAGCACTTGCTGCAAAAACAAGTTAGACGTCCTCTAATTGTTGTTGCAAGTTTTTACGTGGCTGAAATAGGGTTCAAGCAAGAACGTTTTCTTACCTACGTGAAAGCCACAACATGATTTGTCAACTTCTATTTACCCTTCATAAGGACCCTTTTCATCGAATCCGCTCCAACTAAAGTGGGAGAGACAGACACCCGCCAGCCACCTTATGCAACTAGTGCATGTTAGTCGGTGGAACCGGTCTCACATAAGCGTACGTGTAAGGTTGGTCCGGGCCGCTTCATCCCACAATACCGTTGAAGCAAGACAAGACTAGTAGCGGCAAGAAAGTTGACAACATCAACGCCCACAACAAATTTGTGTTCTACTCGTGCAAGAGAACTACGCATAGACCTAGCTCACGATGCCACTGTTGGGGAACGTTGCAGAAAACAAAAATTTTCCTATGGTTTCACCAAGATCCATCTATGAGTTCATCTAGCAACGTGTGATCGGATTGCATCTACATACCTTTGTAGATCACGCGCAGAAGCGTTCAAAGAACGGGGATGAGGAAGGTGTACTCGACGTGATCCAAATCACCGGAGATCCTAGCACCGAACGGACGGCACCTCCGCGTTCAACACACGTACGGTCAGCGTAACGTCTCCTCCTTCTTGATCCATCAAGGGGGGGGGGAGAGGTTGAGGAAGATGGCTCCAGCAGCAGCACGACGACATGGTGATGATGGAGCTGCAGTACTCCGGCAGGGCTTCGCTAAGCTCTATGAGGAGGAGGATGTGTTGGAGAGGGAGAGGGAGGCACCAAAGGCGTGTGTTGAGAGGCCCTCCTTTCCCCACTATACATAGGGAGCCTAGGGGGGGGGGGCGCCGGCCCTAGGAGATCCAATCTCCTAGGGGGGCGGCGGCCAAGGGAGGAATCCCTCCTCCCCAAGGCACCTAGGGGTGCCTTCCCCCTTTGGGACTCTTCCCCTTTTTTATCTCTTGGCGCATGGGCCCCTTGGGGCTGGTGCCCTTGGCCCATATAGGCCAAGGCGCACCCCCTACAGCCCATGTGGCCCCCCCAGAGCAGGTGGCCCCACCCGGTGGACCCCCGGGACCCTTCCGGTGGTCCCGGTACAATACCGGTGACCCCAAAACTTGTCCCGATGGCCGAAATAACACTTCCTATATATAATTCTTTACCTCCGGACCATTCCGAAACTCCTCGTGACGTCCGGGATCTCATCCGGGACTCCGAACAACATTCAGGTTACTGCATATACATATCCCTACAACCCTAGCGTCACCGAACCTTAAGTGTGTAGACCCTACGGGTTCGGGAGACATGTAGACATGACCGAGATTGCTCTCCGGTCAATAACCAACAGCGGGATCTGGATACCCATGTTGGCTCCCACATGCTCCTCGATGATCTCATCGGATGAACCACGATGTCGAGGATTCAAGCAACCCCGTATACAATTCCCTTTGTCAATCGGTATGCTACTTGCCCGAGATTCGATCGTCGGTATCCCAATACCTCATTCAATCTCGTTACCGGCAAGTCACTTTACTCGTACCGTAATGCATGATCCCGTGACCAGACACTTGGTCACTTTGAGCTCATTATGATGATGCATTACCGAGTGGGCCCAGTGATACCTCTCCGTCATACGGAGTGACAAATCCCAGTCTTGATCCGTGTCAACCCAACAGACACTTTCGGAGATACCCGTAGTATACCTTTATAGTCACCCAGTTACATTGTGACGTTTGGCACACCCAAAGCACTCTTACGGTATCCGGGAGTTACACGATCTCATGGTCTAAGGAAAGGATACTTGACATTGGAAAACTCTAGCAAACGAACTATACGATCTTATGCTATGTTTAGGATTGGGTCTTGTCCATCACATCATTCTCCCAATGATGTGATCTCGTTATCAATGACATCCAATGCCCATAGTCGGGAAACCATGACTATCTTTGATCAACGAGCTAGTCAACTAGAGGCTTACTAGGGACATATTGGTGTCTATTATTCACACATGTATTACGATTTCCGGATAACACAATTATAGCATGAATAAAGACAATTATCATGAACAAGGAAATATAATAATAATGCTTTTATTATTGCCTCTAGGGCATATTTCCAACACTTGATGCCCAATATATAAGCAGATTCACCGAGGTCCTTCATTGAAAAAATCTTATTCAAATATCCTTTTATGCTATCCAGAAATTCTATATCATTTCCAATCAACAATATGTCATCCACATATAATATTAGAAATGCTACAAAGCTCCCACTCACTTTCTTGTAAATATAGGCTTCTCTAAAAGTCTGTATAAAACCATATGCTTTGATCACACTATCAAAACATTTATTCCAACTCCGAGAGGCTTGCACCAGTCCATAAATGGACCGCTGGAGCTTGCACACTTTGTTAGTTCCCTTTGGATCGATGAAACCTTCCGGTTGCATCATATACAACTCTTCTTCTAGAAATCCATTCAGGAATGTAGTTTTGACATCCATTTGCCAAATTTCATAATCATAAAATGCGGCAATTGCTAACATGATTCGGACAGACTTAAGCATCGCTACGGGTGTGAAGGTATCATCGTAGTCAATCCCTTGAACTTGTTCGAAAACCTTTTGCAACAAGTTGAGCTTTATAGACAGTAACATTACCGTCAGCGTCAGTCTTCTTGAAGATCCATTTATTCTCGATGGCCTGCCGATCATCGGGCAAGTCAACTAAAGTCCACACTTTGTTCTCATACATGGATCCCATCTCAGATTTCATGGCCTCAAGCCATTTTGCAGAATCTGGGCTCACCATCGCTTCTTCATAGTTCATAGGTTCGTCATGGTCTAGTAACATAATCTCCAGAATAGGATCACCGTACCACTCTGGTGCGGATCTTACTTAGGTTGACCTACGAGGTTCACTAACAACTTGATCTGAAGTTTCATGATCATCATCATTAACTTCCTCACTAATTGGTGTAGACGTCACAGGAACCGGTTTCTGTGATGAACTACTTTCCAATAAGGGAGCAGGTACTGTTACCTCATCAAGTTCTACTTTCCTCCCACTCACTTTTTTTCGAGAGAAACTCCTTCTCTAGAAAGGATCCATTTTTAGCAACGAATGTCTTGCCTTCGGATCTGTGATAGAAGGTGTACACAACAGTTTCCTTTGGGTATCCTATGAAGACACATTTATCCGATTTGGGTTCGAGCTTATCAGGTTGAAGCTTTTTCACATAAGCATCGTAGCCCCAAACTTTAAGAAATGACAACTTTGGTTTCTTGCCAAACCACAGTTCATAAGGCGTCGTTTCAACGGATTTTGATGGTGCCCTATTTAACATGAATGCGGTCGTCTCTAAAGCATAACCCCAAAATGATAGCGCTAAATCAGTAAGAGACATCATAGATCGCACCATATCTAGTAAAGTACGATTACGACATTCGGACACACCATTACGCTGTGGTGTTCCGGGTGGCATGAGTTGCGAAACTATTCCACATTGTTTCAAATGTAGACCAAACTCGTAACTCAAATATTCTCCTCCACGATCAGATCGCAGAAACTTTATTTTCTTGTTACGATGATTTTCAACTTCACTCTGAAATTCTTTGAACTTTTCAAATGTTTCAGACTTATGTTTCATTAAGTAGATATACCCTTATCTGCTTAAATCATTTGTGAAGGTGAGAAAATAATGATACCCGCCGCGAGCCTCAACATTCATTGGACCACATACATCAGTATGTATGATCTCCAATAAATCAGTTGCTCGCTCCATAGTTCCGGCGAACGGCGTTTTAGTCATCTTGCCCATGAGGCATGGTTCGCAAGTACCAAGTGATTCATAATCAAGTGATTCTGAAAGTCCATCAGTATGGAGTTTCTTCATGCGCTTTACACCAATATGACCCAAACGACAGTGCCACAAATAAGTTGCACTATCGAGATTCATCAAAAATAGACCACTCTTCAAGGGTGCATG
The DNA here is from genome assembly GCF_018294505.1 of Triticum aestivum. Taxonomy (NCBI): domain Eukaryota; kingdom Viridiplantae; phylum Streptophyta; class Magnoliopsida; order Poales; family Poaceae; genus Triticum; species Triticum aestivum. The sequence continues at coordinate 89,330,381 of NC_057797.1, forward strand.
ACCATAAAAGATATTACTCATATAAATAGAACAACCATTATTCTCTGATTTAAATGAATAACCGTCTCGCATCAAACAAGATCCAGATATAATGTTCATACTCAACGATGGCACCAAATAACAATTATTTAGGTCTAATACTAATCCCGAAGGTAGATGTAGAGGTAGCGTGCCGACGGCGATCACATCGACTTTGGAACCGTTTTCCACGCGCATCGTCACCTCGTCCTTAACCAGTGTCCGCTTAATCCATAGTCCATGTTTCGAGTTGCAAATATTAGCAACAGAACTAGTATCAAATACCCAGGTGCTACTGCAAGCTCTGGTAAGGTACACATCAATAACATGTATATCACATATACCTTTGTTCACCTTGCCATCCTTCTTATCCGCCAAATACTTGGGGCAGTTCCGCTTCCAGTGACCAATCTGCTTGTAGTAGAAGCACTCAGTCTCAGGCTTAGGTCTAGACTTGGGTTTCTTCTCTTGAGCAGCAACTTGTTTGATGCTCTTCTTGAAGTTCCCCTTCTTCTTCCCTTTGCCCTTTTCTTGAAACTGGTGGTCTTATTGACCATCAACACTTGATGCTCATTCTTGATTTCTACCTCCGCAGCCTTTAGCATTGCGAAGAGCTCGAGAATCGTCTTATTCATCCCTTGCATGTTATAGTTCATCACGATGCTCTTGTAGCTTGGTGGCAGTGATTGAAGAATCCTGTCAATGATGCTATTTTCCGGAAGATTAACTCCCAGTTGAATCAAGTGATTGTTATACCCAGACATTCTAAGTATATGCTCACTAACAGAACTATTCTCCTCCATCTTGCAGCTGTAGAACTTATTGGAGACTTCATATCTCTCAATCCGGGCATTTGCTTGAAATATTAACTTCAACTCCTGGAACATCTCATATGCTCCATGACATTCAAAACGTCGTTGAAGTCCCGATTCTAAGCCATAAAGCATGGCACACTGAACTATCGAGTAGTCATCAGCTTTGCTCTGCCAGACGTTCAAAACATCAGGCGTTGCTCCTGCAGCGGGTTTGGCACCTAGCGGTGCTTCCAGGACGTAATTCTTCTGTGCAGCAATGAGGATAATCCTCAAGTTATAGACCCAGTCCGTGTAATTGCTACCATCATCTTTCAACTTTGCTTTCTCAAGGAACGCATTAAAATTCAATGGAACAACAGCACGAGCCATCTATCTACAACAAACATAGACATGCAAAATACTATCAGGTACTAAGTTCATGATAAATTTAAGTTCAATTAATCATATTACTTAAGAACTCCCACTTAGATAGACATCCCTCTAATCATCTAAGTGATCACGTGATCCAAATCAACTAAACCATAACTGATCATCACGTGAAATGGAGTAGTTTTCAATGGTGAACATCACTATGTTGATCATATCTACTATATGATTCACGCTCGACCTTTCGGTCTCAGTGTTCCGAGGCCATATCTGCATATGCTAGGCTCGTCAAGTTTACTTGAGTATTCTGCGTGTGCAAAACTGTCTTGCACCATTGTAGATGGACGTAGAGCTTATCACACTGGATCATCACGTGGTGTCTGGGCACGACGAACTTTGGGAATGGTGCATACTCAGGGAGAACACATTTATCTTGAAATTTAGTGAGCGATCATCTTATAATGCTACCGTCAATCAAAGCAAGATAAGATGCATAAAAGATAAACATCACATGCAATCAATATAAGTGATATGATATGTCATCTTGTGCTTGTGATCTCCATCTTCGAAGCACCATCATGATCACCATCGTCACCGGCACGACACCCTTGATCTCCATCGTAGCATCGTTGTCGTCTCGCCATCTTATGCTTCTACGACTATCGCTACCGCTTAGTGATAAAGTAAAGCATTATAGGGCGATTGCATTGCATACAATAAAGCGACAACCATATGGCTCCTGCCAGTTGCCGATAACTTGGTTACAAAACATGATCATCTCATACAATAAAATATAGCATCATGCCTTGACCATATCACATCACAACATGCCCTGCAAAAACAAGTTAGATGTCCTCTACTTTGTTGTTGCAAGTTTTACGTGGCTGCTACGGGCTAAGCAAGAACCGTTCTTACCTACGCATCAAAACCACAACGATAGTTCGTCAAGTTAGTGATGTTTTAACCTTCTCAAGGACCGGGCGTAGCCACACTCGGTTCAACTAAAGTTGGAGAAACTGACACCCACCAGCCACCTGTGTGCAAAGCACGTTGGTAGAACCAGTCTCGTGGAAGCGTACGCGTAATGTCGGTCCAGGCCGCTTCATCCAACAATACCGCCGAACCAAAGTGTGACATGCTGGTAAGCAGTATGACTTGTATCGCCCATAACTCACTTGTGTTCTACTCGTGCATATAACATCAACGCATAAAACATGCTCGGATGCCACTGTTGGGGAACGTAGTAATTTCAAAAAATATTCCTACGCACATGCAAGATCATGGTGATGCATAGCAACGAGAGGGGAGAGTGTGTCCACGTACCCTCGTAGACCAAAAGCGGAAGTATTAGCACAACACGATTGATGTAGTCATACGTCTTCACGATCTGACCGATCAAGTACCGAACGCACGGCACCTTCGAGTTCTGCACACGTTCAACTCGATGATGTCCCTCGAACTCCGATCCAGCCGAGCTTTGAGGGGGAGTTCCGTCAGCATGACGGCATGGTGACGATGATGATGTCCTTCCGACGCAGGGCTTTGCCTAAGCACCGCTACGATATTATCGAGGTGGACTATGGTGGAGAGGGGCACCGCACACGGCTAAAAGATCCAAGAGATCAATTGTTGTGTCTATGGGGTGCCCCTCTCCTCCATATATAAAGGGGGGAGGAGAGGGCCGGCCAAGGGGAGGAGGCGCGCCCAAGGGGGAGTCCTACTCCCACCGAGAGTAGGACTCCTCCTTTTCCTATTTGGAGAGGGAGAGGGAAGGAAGAGGAAGGAGGGAGGAAGGAAAGGGGGGGCCCTCCCAATTCGGATTGGGCTTGGGGGGGGCTGCCCCTCCCTTGCTCCTTTCCCCTCCTTTCCACTAAAGCCCATTAAGGCCCATATACCTCCCGGGGGGTTCCGATAACCTCCCGGAGCTCCGGTATTATCCCGATCTCACCCGGAACCATTTCGGTATCCAAATATAGTCGTCCAATATATCGATCTTTATGTCTCGACCATTTCGAGACTCCTCATCATGTCCGTGATCACATCTGGGACTCCGAACAACCTTCGGTACATCAAAACACATAAACTCATAATATAACCGTCATCGAACTTTAAGCGTGCGGACCCTACAGGTTCGAGAACTATGCAGACATGACCGAGACACGTCTCCGGTCAATAACCAATAGTGGAACCTGGATGCTCATATTGGCTCCCACATATTCTACGAAGATCTTTATTGATCAAACCGCATAACAACATACGTTGTTCCCTTTGTCATCGGTATGTTACTTGCCCGAGATTAGATCGTCGATATCTCAATACCTAGTTCAATCTTGTTACCGGCAAGTCTCTTTACTCGTTCCGTAATACATCATCCCGCAACTAACTCATTAGTTGCAATGCTTGCAAGGCTTAAGTGATGTGCATTACCGAGTGGGCCCAGAGATACCCCTCCGACAATCGGAGTGACAAATCCAAATCTCGAAATACGCCAACCCAACAAGTACCTTCAGAGACACCTGTAGATCACCTTTATAATCACCCAGTTACGTTGTGACGTTTGGTAGCACACAAAGTGTTCCTTCGGTAAACGGGAGTTGCATAATCTCATAGTCATAGGAACATGTATAAGTCATGAAGAAAGCAATAGCAACATACTAAATGATCGAGTGCTAAGCTAACGGAATGGGTCAAGTCAATCACATCATTCTCCTAATGATGTGATCCCGTTAATCAAATGACAACTCTTTGTGTATGGCTAGGAAACATAACCATCTTTGATCAACGAGCTAGTCAAGTAGAGGCATACTAGTGACACTCTGTTTGTCTATGTATTCACACATGTATCATGTTTCCGGTTAATACAATTCTAGCATGAATAATAAACATTTATCATGATATAAGGAAATAAATAATAACTTTATTATTGCCTCTAGGGCATATTTCCTTCACCTTGTGCATCCTCGTACATCGAGCTTGATCGGTCATCGATCATTGAATTCAGCTCCGCAGACATCTTCCGGCACTTGCCCTTTGGCAACGTGCTAAACTCAGTAAAAATCTATCCTTAGCGGGGGAGTCACAACCGAATTATATCCGGTTCGGACTGGAGGCTGATGACGGAGAATTTTGTTTCCCACCCACCGCCCACTTCATAGCCACTTTCGAGGACTTAACCGATACACTCGATTACCGCTCCGAAGACATCGATGATATGGACGACGATGCCGGAGAAGAAGAGGCCCAAAATCCGCCATTTACCGGACGTTGGATGGCCACTTCCTCGTATGACGTATACATGGTGGATGCACCAAAAAAGAGAATAGCGGCAATGACAAGGAAGATCCAGTTGAGGATAAACCTCCTGAGATACAACCAAAGCGCCGGCATCAGCGGCGCCTAAATCACGCCGCAGCAAAGACATCAACACCGGCACAGGAGAAGATAACACTCCGGACGGTGCCGAAGACAATGAAGACCCCGTTGAGGCAACTTCCGAACAGGACAAACGGGAAGACGGGCAAGTTAGCTCTGATGAACAGGTCATACACGAAGACTCGGAGGACAGTAACTATCTGCCGTTCTCCGAGGAGGAGGTGAGCCTCGGCAATGAGGATTTTATCATGCCTGAGGAACCTCTTGAGCAAGAGCGCTTTAAGCGCCGGCTAGTAGCCACTTCAAGGAGCCTGAAAAATAAACAACAGCAGCTTCAAGCTGATCAAGATCTGCTCAACGATAGATGGACTGATGTCCTGGCAGCCGAGGAATACGGCCTCAAGCGCCCAACCAAAAATTACCCGGAGCGTAAATTGCTACCTCAGTTCAATGATGAGGCACTGGAGCCCGTACCATCAACGCACAATGTGACTGACCGACCACCACGTGGTCGGGACAAAGCGGCAACTCGAGCTGAACACCAGCCTGCTCCACCTCACCGTAAAGGCAGAGATAAAACAACTCGGGGACATACCTACGACTGCGGTAGGGCTTTGTCGGTGTACAAAAAGAGGGGTACACTTTTTGTACCCCTATAACTGTGCATGGGCAGTCTGAGCCACGGGCACCGCCACACCAAGCACGGCAAGGGAGGTGAGCCAAGGTAAGACCGAAGCTCAAAAGAAGCAGAACAACGCCAAGACCAAGACCACAAAGAGCAAAGGGGACGAAGCAGACTCCCCCGGCAAGATCCTTGCCTGGGGGCAGTTTTAGCAACCCCGGCAAGACCCTTGCCGTGGCAATTCGCCCCACATCTATGGAGCGAGTCACCCTTAAGTCCACTGCCCCCATGGGGCAAGGATTCTGGAGACATCCCCGTGGTGGCATGCAGATCTTTGTGAAAGACGCTCAAGATCAGATACACACTATAGAAGGTGACGACCCTTGGCGGGATCCCAGCCAAGGAAGACCACAAGGCCCCTGGCAAGCGCCTTGCTGGGATGACAGCAGGCGCCTCGGCAAGACCCTTGCCGGGGCCCCGGCAAGGCCCTTACCAAGGGTGTCTACAGGCCACCATCGGGCCCACGCCAACCAAACCTCCACCGCCGTTCGCATACAGCTGCCGACCCAACCAGCTAGGCAGGCACCTGCGTGGCGGCATGCAGATCTTCGTGGAGACCCACCACTGCGCCACCTCAGCTGCCTGCATACCTACATGGCATCGCAGGCACCGCTGGCTAGGGCGCGTGTTGACACTAGAGGGAGCGGCGACGGACGAGACAGGTCTATCCCCCGTCCCCCGATAAAGCAAGGACACCTAAGCAAGACGCATTAAATGCGCCTTGTCATGTAATGCAAGGGATAACCTCGCATCACTGTACCCTTTCCACCTCTTGTGTGCCACTGTGGCAACCCCTTTTCCTATAAAAGGAGGCCCGAGGCGACCAGGAGAAGGATTCGGCTTTTTGGAGCTCCTCACGCCCCATAGCTAGCTCAAGAACACAGATATACGATCCACCAAAGCAGGAGTAAGGTTTTACACATCCTCGCGACCCAAACCTGGATAAACGAACCGTGTGCTATCTGTTTGATCCGCTCTTCTCACGACCCCGCGCCCCGCTAACCATAGTAGGGATTCTTGTGATCCCATAGGTGTCGTTCCCAGTGACAGGCTTGGACAGTAGAGCAGGTCAGAACAGATTGATCTATGGATCACGGGGATGCGCACCGACACGCAACAACGGCTATCTAGTTGGATGCAACAATCATACTCATGCCTGGGCCGAGAACCGCAGACGGACTCCATCCGAGCGACGTCGCGGCATGGCCCGATACAGAGGCGCCGCACACCCCCTTGGCTTCACTGACGAGGTGATGGATCACGAATTCCCAGAAGGGTTTAAACCCGTAAACATCGAATCATATGATGGGACCACAGACCCCGCGGTATGGATCGAGGATTTTGCTCTCCGTATTCATATGGCCCGTGGTGATGATCTCCACACCATCAAATATATTTCACTAAAACTCAAAGGGTCAGATCGGTACTAGTTAAACAGTCTGCCTGAAAACTCTATTGGCAACTGGGAGGATCTGGAAGACGCCTTCCGCGACAACTTCCAGGGTACATATGTCCGACCACCAGATGCCGATAACTTAAGTCACATCGTCCAACAGCCCGGAGAATCAACCAAGAAACTCTGGACTAGGTTCTTAACTAAAAAGAACCAAATCATTGATTGTCCAGACGCCGAAGCCCTCACAGCCTTCAAACACAGCGTCTGGGACGAATGGTTTGCCCGCCACCTCGATCAAGAAAAATCAAAATCCATGGCAGCCCTTACCGCTTTAATGACCCGCTTTTGCACGGTATAGGACAGCTGGCTCGCTCGTAGAAGCAACAGCGCCAGCGATCCGGGTACTTCAGAAGTCTGAGACGGCAACGGCAAGCCACGACGCGATAAACATAAGCGTCGCAATAATAACGAAATAATGCGAGACACGGCGGTTAACACCGGGTTTAGCAGCTCCAAACCCGGTCAACAGAAAAAGCCATTCAAGGCAAATAGAGACTGCCCATCCAATCTAGACAAGATACTGGACCGGCCCTGCCAGATTCATGGCACCCCCGATAAACCAGCTACTCACACAAACAGAAGCTGCTAGGTCTTCAAACAAGCCGACAAACTTAATGCTGAACACAAGGGGAAGCAGCCGCCCAGTGACAGTGATGACGAAGAGACGCGGCAGCTGAACACCGGGGTTCAGAAGCAATTTCCCCCCGAAGTGAAAACTGTAAACATGGTATATGTGACGCACACCCCTACAAGGGAGCGCACGCGTGCACCACAGGACATACACGCCATAGAGCGGATATCCCCAAAAATTGGTCATATCCGTCCCGATGGTCTAGCAGCTCTAATCATCGATCCAATTATCGATGGGTTCCATCTCACGAAAGTCCTTATGGATGGCGGTAGCAGCCTTAATCTACTCTACCAAGAAACTGTCCGCAAAATGGGCATTGATCCTTCAAGAATCAAGCCCACCACAACTATCCCCAAGGGAGCAATGCCCGGCGTAGAAACTCACTGCATGGGCTCTATCACATTGGAAGTCGTTTTCGGTTCGTCGAACAACTCCTGAAGCGAGGGCTTGACCTTTGATATTGCCCCGCTTCACAGTAGCTACCATGCACTTCTGGGGCATACTGCTCTTGCTCATTTTAATGCGGTCCCACTCTACGCCCGTGCAAAACTTAAAATGCCCGGTCCTTGTGGCGTCATAACAGTAAATGGAAATACAGAACACTCTCTCCGAGCAGATGACCACACTACGGCTATTACGGCCGAAGTACAAAGCGGCCTCATCGAGCCGCATAACTCATTGGCCATTAAGCCACCAGTCTCTATTAAATGGAACTGATCAATGTCAGAGCTGGAATAGCAGTTCGGCCTCCACCGTTAGCCTTACACACTCGTGAGGTTTACACCGCGCATGCATACCTAAACACTCAAAATACCCTGGTCATCGGCGAAGGCACAATACAGAAAATCTTACAAGCACTCCCATTTCCTCCTTTTCTTTTCTAACCACTTTTTATCTCTTATTATAGGTGGCTCAAACGTTGCTCATCTTACGGACTCTTTTGGAGTTCGGCTTCATACACTCACCCAAAGGTTATTCATGTTAAGGAATCCTTCCACCGTGGCAAGGCAACACAGACGTGTGATAGGAGGTCCAAATAATTTTGTATAGACTGCACTCTCTATTTCGAGCCTGTAACGTGCCTTCTCCCTCGGCCTTCGACCAATGGCATATCAAATAGCCTAGGTCGTGCCGTTGCTATTTGTAAAATGGCAATTGACATATCAATCAAGTTCTAGTGAACATAATATGTATCCAGTATTTGCTTCTTTTAAAGAGCTAATTTTTTTTCGGTTGTTTCACACTCGCACCTCAGCACAATCGCCAGGGGCTCGATATGGGAACAAATGAGTTGCCGACAAAGTCCGAACAACTTTATAGCACAATTCGGCATCATGAGTTTGGCCTTATATGCACCAGCTCTGAATCATGTCTTTGGTCAATAGTTTGGTTGCCCGGCTCCTGTGCGTACTACCTTACGTTCCGCTATATCGGCGAGGGTAGTAAAGGGAGAACTACTACAATTGTGTCCCGGTTCATCCGGATGAGCACCTCAGTAGAGAAAGCCGAAAACTGACTGTCATAATTTAGCGAGAGCTGGTCAACCACTCGATGACTTACTAGAGTCTTTCGCGATTCTTTTGGTAATAAATGAAGGGCTATTCTTAAGGTCACACATGTAACGCATCGTCCTCGGGTAAGCTGCGTACATACTAGGGGCTATATCGTAGACCCACCATAAAACTCCTATGGCTAAGTGAAAGTGTTAAAGCCCTATAGTTGACTACGATGAGACTTTCTCACCTGTAGTGATGCTTAAGTCCGTCCGAATCATGTTAGCAATTGCCGCATTTAATGATTATGAAATTTGGCAAATGGATGCAAAGACTACATTCCTGAATGGATTTCTGGAAGAAGAGTTGTATATGATGCAACCTGAAGGTTTTATCAATCCAAAGGAGGCTAACAAAGTGTGTAAGCTCCAGCGATCCATCTATGGACTGGTGCAAGCATCTCGGAGTTGGAATGAACGTTTTGATAGTGTGATCAAAGCATATGGTTTTATGCAGACTTTTGGAGAAGCCTGTATTTACAAGAAATGATTGGGAGCTCTATAGCATTTCTAATATTATATGTGGATGCCATATTGTTGATTGGAAATTATATAGAGTTTCTGGATAGCATAAAAGGATACTTGAATAAAAGTTTTTCATTGAAAGACCTCGGTGAAGCTGCTTATATATTGGGCATCAAAATCTATAGAGATAGATCAAGACACTTAATTGGACTTTCACAAAGCACATACCTTGATAAAGTTTTGAAGAAGTTCAAAATGGATCAAGCAAAGAAAGGGTTCTTGCATGTGTTACAAGGTGTAAAGTTGAGTCAGACTCAATGCTAGACCACTGTAGAAGATAGAGAGAAAATGAAAGATGTTCTCTATGCTTCAGCCATAGGCTCTATCATGTATGCAATGTTGTGTACCAGACCTGATGTGTGCCTTGCTATTAGCTTAGCAGGGAGGTACCAAAGTAATACAGGAGTGGATCACTGGACACCGGTCAAGAACATCCTGAAATACCTGAAAAGGACTAAGGATATGTTTCTTATTTATGGAGGTGACAAAGAGCTCGTCGTAAATGGTTACGTCAATGCAAGCTTTGACACTGATCCAGATGACTCTAAGTCACAAACCAGATACATATTTATATTAAACGGTGGAGCTGTCAGTTGGTGCAGTTCTAAGCAAAGCGTCGTGGCGGGATCTACATGTGAAGCAGAGTACATAGATGCTTCGAAAGCAGCAAATGAAGGAGTCTGGATGAAGGAGTTCATATCCGATCTAGGTGTCATACCTAGTGCATCGGGTCCAATGAAAATCTTTTGTGGCAATACTGGTGCAATTGCCTTGGCAAAGGAATCCAGATTTCACAAGAGAACCAAGCACATCAAGAGACGCTTCAATTCCATCCGCGACCAAGTAAAGGAGGGGCATAGAGACTTACAAGATACATACGGATCTGAATGTTGCAGACCCATTGACTAAGCCTCTCTCACGAGTAAAACATGATCAGCACCAAGACTCCATGGGTGTTAGAATCATTACTGTGTAATCTAGATTATTGACTCTAGTGCAACTGGGAGACTGAAGGAAATATGCCCTAGAGGCAATAATAAAGTTGTTATTTATATTTCCTTATATCATGATAAATGTTTATTATTCATGCTAGAATTGTATTAACCGGAAACATAGTACATGTGTGAATACATAGACAAACAAAGTGTCACTAGTATGCCTCTACTTGATTAGCTCGTTGAATCAAAGATGGTTAAGTTTCCTAGCCATAGACATGAGTTGTCATTTGATTAACGGGATCACATCATTAGAGAATGATGTGATTGACTTGACCCATTCCGTTAGCTTAGCATTTGATCGTTTAGTATATTGCTATTGCTTTCTTCATGACTTATACATGTTGCTATGACTATGAGATTATGCAACTCCCAAATACCGGAGGAACACTTTGTGTGCTACCAAACGTCACAACGTAACTGGGTGATATAAAGGTGCTCTACAGGTGTCTCCGATGGTACTTGTTGAGTTGGCATAGATCAAGATTAGGATTTGCCACACCGATTGTCGGAGAGGTATCTCTAGGCCCTCTCGGTAATGCACATCACTATAAGCCTTGCAAGCAATGCAACTAATGAGTTAGTAGCGGGATGATGTATTACGGAACGAGTAAAGAGATTTGCCAGTAACGAGATTGAACTAGATATTGGGATACCGAAGATCGAATCTCGGGCAAGTAACATACCGATGACAAAGGGAACAACGTATGTTGTTATGCCGTTTGACCGATAAAGATCTTCGTAGAATATGTAGGAGCCAATATGAGCATCCAGGTTCCGCTATTGGTTATTGACCGGAGACGTGTCTTGGTCATGTTTACATAGTTCTCGAACCCGTAGGGTCCGCACGCTTAACGTTTGGTGACGATTGGTATTATTAGTTTATGTGTTTTGATGTAACGAAGGTAGTTCAGAGTCCCGGATGTGATCACGGACATGACGAGGAGTCTCAAAATGGTCTAGACATAAAGATTGATATATTGGACGGCTATATTCGGGCACCGGATGTGTTCCGAGTGATTTCGGAGAAAACCGGAGTGCCGGAGGGGTTAACGGAACCCCCCAAGGAAGTATTGGGCCTTAGTGGGCTTTAGGGAAGAGAGAGGGCAGCAACCCAGGAGGTAGCGTGCCCCCTCCCATGGGGAGTCCGAATTGGACTAGGGGAGGGGGCACGACCCCTCTTTCCCTCTCCCTCTCCCTCTCCCTCTCCCTCTCCCTCTCTTTCCTTTCCCCTTCCCCCTTCCTAGTAGGACTAGGAAAGGATGAATCCTACTCCTACTAGGAGGAGGATTCCTCCTCTCCTTGGGGCGCACCAAGGCCGACCGGCCACCCCCCTTGCTCCTTTATATACGGGGGCATGGGGGAACCCATAGACACACAAGTTGATTGTTCCAAGCCGTGTGCGGTGCCCCCTCCACCGTAATCCACCTCGGTCATATCATAGCGGTGCTTAGGCAAAGCCCTGCATTGGTAGCATCATCATCACCATCATCACGCCGTCGTGCTGACAGAACTCTCCCTCAAAGCTCTACTGGATCGTGAGTTCGTGGGACGTCACCGAGCTGAACGTGTGCTGAACTCGGAGGTGCCGTGTGTTCGGTACTTGGATCGGTTGGAGCGTGAAGACGTACGACTACATCAACCGCGTTGTCATAACGCTTCTGCTTTCGATCTAAGAGGGTATGTGGACAACACTCTCCCCTCTCGTTGCTATGCATCACCATGATCTTGCGTGTGCGTTGGATTTTTTTGAAATTACTACGTTCCCCAACAGTGGCATTCGAGCCAGGTTTATGCGTAGATGTTATATGCACGAGTAGAACACAAGTGAGTTGTGGGCGATACAATTCATACTGCTTACCAGCATGTCATACTTTGATTCGGCGGTATTGTTGGATGAAGCGGCCCAGACCGACATTACGCGTACGCTTACGCGAGACTGGTTCTACCGACGTGCTTCGCACACAGGTGGCTGGCGGGTGTCAGTTTCTCCAACTTTAGTTGAATCGAGTGTGGCTACGCCCGGTCCTTGTGAAGGTTAAAACAGCACATACTTGACAATATATCGTTGTGGTTTTGATGCGTAGGTAAGAACGGTTCTTGCTCAACCCATAGCAGCCACATAATACTTGCAACGACAAAGTAGAGTATGTCTAACTTGTTTTTGCAGGGCATGTTGTGATGTGATATGGTCAACATATGATGCTAAATTTTATTGTATGAGATGATCATGTTTTGTAACAGAGTTATCGGAAACTGGCAGGAGCCATATGGTTGTCGCTTTATTGTATGAAATGCAATCACCATGTAATTGATTTACTTTATCTCTAAGCAGTAGCGATAGTCGTAGAAGCAATAGTTAGCGAGGCAACAACGATGCTACGATGGAGATCAAGGTGTCGCGCCGGTGACGATGGTGATCATGACGGTGCTTTGGAGATGGAGATCAAAGGCACAAGATGATGATGGCCATATCATATCACTTATATTGATTGCATGTGATGTTTATCTTTTATACATCTTATTTTGCTTAGATCGACGGTAGCATTATAAGATGATCTGTCAATAAAATTCAAGGTATAAGTGTTCTCCTTGAGTATACACCATTGCAAAAGTTCGTTGTACCGAGACACCACATGATGATCGGGTGTGATAAGCTCTACGTTCACATACAATGGGTGCAAGCCAGTTTTGCACACGCAGAATACTCGGGTTAAACTTGACGAGCCTAGCATATGCAGATATGGCCTTGGAACACTAAGACCGAAAGGTCGAGCGTGAATCATATAGTTGATATGATCAACATAGTGATGTTCACCATTGAAAACTACTCCATCTCATGTGATGATCGGACATGGTGTAGTTGATATGGATCAGGTGATCACTTAGATGATTAGAGGGATGTTTATCTAAGTGGGAGTTCTTAAGTAATTTGATTAATTGAACTTTAATTTATCATGAACTTAGTACCTGATAATATTTTGCATGTCTATGTTGTTGTAGATAGATGGCCCGTGTTGTTGTTCCGTTGAATTTTAATGCGTTCCTTGAGAAAGCAAAGTTGAAAGATGATGGTAGCAATTACACGGACTGGGTACGTAACTTGAGGATTATCCTCATTGTTGCACATAAGAATTACGTCCTGGAAGCACCGCTAGGTGCCAAACCCGCTGCAGGAGCAACGCCTGATGTTTTGAACATCTGGCAGAGCAAAGCTGATGACTACTCGATAGTTCGGTGTTCCATGCTTTCCGGCTTAGAACCGGGACTTCAACGACGTTTTGAACGTCATGGAGCATATGAGATGTTCCAAGAGTTGAAGTTAATATTTTAAGCAAATGGCCAGATTGAGAGATATGAAGTCTCCAATAAGTTCTACAGCTTCAAGATGGAGGAGAATAGTTCTGTCAGTGAGCATATACTCAATATGTCTGGGGTATAACAATCACTTAATTCAACTAGGAGTTAATCTTCCGGATGATAGTGTCATTGATAGAATTCTTCAATCACTGCCACCAAGCTACAAGATCTTCATGATGCACTATAATACGCAAGGGATGGATAAGACAATTCCTGAGCTCTTCGCAATGCTAAAAGCTGCGGAGGTAGAAATCGAGAAGGAGCATCAAGTGTTGATGGTCAACAAGACCACCAGTTTCAAGAAAAAGGGTAAAGGGAAGAAGGGGAACTTCAAGAAGAATGGCAAGCAAGTTGCTGCTCAAGTGAAGAAGCCCAAGTCTGGACCTAAGCCTGAGACTGAGTGCTTCTACTGCAAAGGGACTAGTCACTGGAAGTGGAACTGCCCCAAGTATTTGGCGGATAGGAAGGATGGCAAGGTGAACAAAGTTATATGTGGTATACATGTTATTGATGTGTACCTTACTAATGCTCGCAGTAGTGCCTGGGTATTTGATAATGGTTCTGTTGCTAATATTTGTAACTCAAAATAGGGACTACGGATTAAGCGAAGATTGGCTAAGGACGAGGTGACGATGCGCGTGGGAAATGGTTCCAAAGTCGATGTGATCGCGGTCGGCACGCTACCTCTACATCTACCTTCGGGATTAGTTTTAGACCTGAATAATTGTTATTTGGTGCCAGCGTTAATCATGAACATTATATATGGATCTTGTTTGATGCGAGACGGTTATTCATTTAAATCAGAGAATAATGGTTGTTCTATTTATATGAAATATCTTTTATGGTCATGCACCCTTGATGAGTGGTCTATTTTTGTTGAATCTCGATAGTAGTGATACACATATTCATAGTATTGAAGCCAAAAGATATAAGTTTAATAATGATAGTGCAACTTATTTGAATCTCGATAGTAGTGATACACATATTCATAATATTGAAGCCAAAAGATGCAGAGTTGATAATGATAGTGCAACTTATTTGTGGTACTGCCGTTTAGGTCATATTGGTGTAATGCGCATGAAGAAACTCCATTCTGATGGACTTTTGGAATCACTTGATTATGAATCACTTGGTACTTGCGAACCATGCCTCATGGGCAAGATGACTAAAACGCCGTTCTCCGGAACAATGGAGCAAGCAACAGATTTATTGGAAATCATACATACTGATGTATGTGGTCCAATGAATGTTGAGGCTCGCGGCGGCTATCGTTATTTTCTCACCTTCACAGATGATTTAAGCAGATATGGGTATATCTACTTAATGAAACATAAGTCTGAAACATTTTAAAAGTTCAAAGAATTTCAGAGTGAAGTTGAAAATCATCGTAACAAGAAAATAAAGTTTCTGCGATCTGATCGTGGAGGAGAATATTTGAGTTACGAGTTTGTTCTTCATTTGAAACAATGCGGAATAGTTTCGCAACTCAGGCCACCCGGAACACCACATCATAATGGTGTGTCCGAATGTCATAATCATACTTTACTAGATATGGTGCAATCTATGATGTCTCATACTGATTTACCGCTATCGTTTTGGGGTTATGCTTTAGAGACGACTGCATTCACGTTAAATAGGACACCATCTAAATCTGTTGAGACGACGCCTTGTGAACTGTGGTTTGGCAAGAAACCAAAGTTGTCGTTTCTTAAAGTTTGGGGCTATGATGCTTATGTGAAAAAGCTTCAACCTGATAAGCTCGAACCCAAATCGGAGAAATGTGCCTTCATTGGATACCCAAAGGAGACTGTTGGGTACACTTTCTATCACAGATCCGAAGGCAAGACATTTGTTGCTAAGAATGGATCCTTTCTAGATAAGGAGTTTCTCTCGAAAGAAGTGAGTGGGAGGAAAGTAGAACTTGATGAGGTAACTATACCTACTCCCTTATTGGAAAGTAGTTCATCACAGAAAACTGTTCCTGTGACTCCTACACCAATTAGTGAGGAAGTTAATGATGATGATCATGTAACTTCAGATCAAGTTACTACCGAACCTTGTAGGTCAACCAGAGTAAGATCCGCACCAGAGTGGTACGATAATCCTGTTCTAGAGGTCATGTTACTTGACCATGATGAACCTACAAACTATGAGGAAGCGATGATGAGCCCGGATTCCGCAAAATGGCTTGAGGCCATGTAATCTGAGATGGGATCCATGTATGAGAACAAAGTGTGGACTTTGGTTGACTTGCCCAATGATCAGCAAGCCATAGAAAATAAATGGATCTTCAAGAAGAATACTGACGCTGATGATAATGTTACTGTTTACAAAGCTGGACTTGTTGCAAAAGGTTTTCGACAAGTTCAAGGAGTTGACTACGATGAGACTTTCTCACCCGTACCGATGCTTAAGTCCGTCCGAATCATGTTAGCAATTGCCGCATTTTATGATTATGAAAATTGGCAAATGGATGTAAAGACTGCATTCCTGAATGGATTTCTGGAAGAAGAGCTGTATATGATGCAACCTGAAGGTTTTATCGATTCAAAGGAGGCTAACAAAGTGTGTAAGCTCCAGCGATCCATCTATGGACTGGTGCAAGCATCTCGGAGTTGGAATAAACGTTTTGATAGTGTGATCAAAGCATATGGTTTTATACAGACTTTTGGAGAAGCCCGCATTTACAAGAAAGTGAGTGGGAGCTCTGTAGCAGTTCTAATATTATATGTGGATGACATATTGTTGATTGGAAATGATATAGAATTTCTGGATAGCATAAAACGATACTTGAATATAAGTTTTTCAATGAAAGACCTCGGTAAAGCTGCTTATATATTGGGCATCAAAATCTATAGAGATAGATCAAGACGCTTAATTGGACTTTCACAAAGCACATACCTTGATAAAGTTTTGAAGAAGTTCAAAATGGATCAAGCAAAGAAAGGATTCTTGCCTATGTTACAAGGTGTGAAGTTGAGTCAGACTCAATGCCAGACCACTATAGAAGATAGAGAGAAAATGAAAGATGTTACCTATGCTTCAGCCATAGGCTCTATCATGTATGCAATGCTGTGCACCAGACCTGCTGTGTGCCTTGCTATTAGCTTTGTAGGGAGGTACCAAAGTAATCCAGGAGTGGATCACTGGACAAGGGTCAAGAACATCCTGAAATACCTGAAAAGGACTAAGATGTGTTTCTCGTTTATGGAGGTGACAAATTGCTCGTCGTAAATGGTTACGTTGATGCAAGCTTTGACACTGACCCAGATGACTCTAAGTCACAAACTAGATATGTATTTATATTGAACGGTGGAGCTGTCAGTTGGTTCAGTTCTAAGCAAAGCGTCGTGGCGGGATCTACGTGTGAAGCAGAGTACATAGCTGCTTCGGAAGCAGCAAATGAAGGAGTCTGGATGAAGGAGTTCATATCCGATCTAGGTGTCATACCTACTGCATCGGGTCCAATGAAAATCTTTTGTGGCAATACTGGTGCAATTGCCTTGGCAAAGGAATCCAGATTTCACAAGAGAACCAAGCACATCAAGAGACGCTTCAATTCCATCCGCGACCAAGTAAAGGAGGGGCATAGAGACTTACAAGATACATACGGATCTGAATGTTGCAGACCCATTGACTAAGCCTCTCTCACGAGTAAAACATGATCAGCACCAAGACTCCATGGGTGTTAGAATCATTACTGTGTAATCTAGATTATTGACTCTAGTGCAACTGGGAGACTGAAGGAAATATGCCCTAGAGGCAATAATAAAGTTGTTATTTATATTTCCTTATATCATGATAAATGTTTATTATTCATGCTAGAATTGTATTAACCGGAAACTTAGTACATGTGTGAATACATAGACAAACAAAGTGTCACTAGTATGCCTCTACTTGATTAGCTCGTTGAATCAAAGATGGTTAAGTTTCCTAGCCATAGACATGAGTTGTCATTTGATTAACGGGATCACATCATTAGAGAATGATGTGATTGACTTGACCCATTCCGTTAGCTTAGCATTTGATCGTTTAGTATATTGCTATTGCTTTCTTCATGACTTATACATGTTGCTATGACTATGAGATTATGCAACTCCCAAATACCGGAGGAACACTTTGTGTGCTACCAAACGTCACAACGTAACTGGGTGATATAAAGGTGCTCTACAGGTGTCTCCGATGGTACTTGTTGAGTTGGCATAGATCAAGATTAGGATTTGCCACACCGATTGTCGGAGAGGTATCTCTAGGCCCTCTCGGTAATGCACATCACTATAAGCCTTGCAAGCAATGCAACTAATGAGTTAGTAGCGGGATGATGTATTACGGAACGAGTAAAGAGATTTGCCAGTAACGAGATTGAACTAGATATTGGGATACCGAAGATCGAATCTCGGGCAAGTAACATACCGATGACAAAGGGAACAACGTATGTTGTTATGCCGTTTGACCGATAAAGATCTTCGTAGAATATGTAGGAGCCAATATGAGCATCCAGGTTCCGCTATTGGTTATTGACCGGAGACGTGTCTTGGTCATGTTTACATAGTTCTCGAACCCGTAGGGTCCGCACGCTTAACGTTTGGTGACGATTGGTATTATTAGTTTATGTGTTTTGATGTAACGAAGGTAGTTCAGAGTCCCGGATGTGATCACGGACATGACGAGGAGTCTCAAAATGGTCTAGACATAAAGATTGATATATTGGACGGCTATATTCGGGCACCGGATGTGTTCCGAGTGATTTCGGAGAAAACCGGAGTGCCGGAGGGGTTAACGGAACCCCCCAAGGAAGTATTGGGCCTTAGTGGGCTTTAGGGAAGAGAGAGGGCAGCAACCCAGGAGGTAGCGTGCCCCCTCCCATGGGGAGTCCGAATTGGACTAGGGGAGGGGGCACGACCCCTCTTTCCCTCTCCCTCTCCCTCTCCCTCTCCCTCTCCCTCTCTTTCCTTTCCCCTTCCCCCTTCCTAGTAGGACTAGGAAAGGATGAATCCTACTCCTACTAGGAGGAGGATTCCTCCTCTCCTTGGGGCGCACCAAGGCCGACCGGCCACCCCCCTTGCTCCTTTATATACGGGGGCATGGGGGAACCCATAGACACACAAGTTGATTGTTCCAAGCCGTGTGCGGTGCCCCCTCCACCGTAATCCACCTCGGTCATATCATAGCGGTGCTTAGGCAAAGCCCTGCATTGGTAGCATCATCATCACCATCATCACGCCGTCGTGCTGACAGAACTCTCCCTCAAAGCTCTACTGGATCGTGAGTTCGTGGGACGTCACCGAGCTGAACGTGTGCTGAACTCTTGCTATTAGCTTAGCAGGGAGGTACCAAAGTAATACAGGAGTGGATCACTGGACACCGGTCAAGAACATCCTGAAATACCTGAAAAGGACTAAGGATATGTTTCTTATTTATGGAGGTGACAAAGAGCTCGTCGTAAATGGTTACGTCAATGCAAGCTTTGACACTGATCCAGATGACTCTAAGTCACAAACCAGATACATATTTATATTAAACGGTGGAGCTGTCAGTTGGTGCAGTTCTAAGCAAAGCGTCGTGGCGGGATCTACATGTGAAGCAGAGTACATAGATGCTTCGAAAGCAGCAAATGAAGGAGTCTGGATGAAGGAGTTCATATCCGATCTAGGTGTCATACCTACTGCATCGGGTCCAATGAAAATCTTTTGTGGCAATACTGGTGCAATTGCCTTGGCAAAGGAATCCAGATTTCACAAGAGAACCAAGCACATCAAGAGACGCTTCAATTCCATCCGCGACCAAGTCAAGGAGTGAGACATAGAGATTTGCAAGATACATACGGGTCTGAATGTTGCAGACCCGTTGACTAAGCCTCTCTCACGAGAAAAATATGGTCAACACCAAGACTCCATGGGTGTTAGAATCATTACTGTGTAATCTAGATTATTGACTCTAGTGCAAGTGGGAGACTGAAGGAAATATGCCCTAGAGGCTATAATAAAGTTGTTATTTATATTTCCTTATATCATGATAAATTTTTATTATTCATGCTAGAATTGTATTAACCGGAAACTTAGTACATGTGTGAATACATAGACAAACAGAGTGTCACTAGTATGCCTCTACTTGACTAGCTCGTTGAATCAAAGATGGTTAAGTTTCCTAGCCATAGACATGAGTTGTCATTTGATTAACGGGGTCACATCATTAGAGAATGATGTGATTGACTTGACCCATTCAGTTAGCTTAGCATTTGATCGTTTAGTATATTGCTATTGCTTTCTTCATGACTTATAAATGTTCCTATGACTATGAGATTATGCAACTCCCGAATACCGGAGGAACACTTTGTGTGCTACCAAATGTCACAACGTAACTGGGTGATTATAAAGGTTCTCTACAGGTGTCTCTGATGGTACTTGTTGAGTTGGCATAGATCAAGATTAGGATTTTCCACTCCGATTGTCGGAGAGGTATATCTGGGCCCTCTCGGTAATGCACATCACTATAAGCCTTGCAAGCAATGCAAATAATGAGTTAATAGTGGGATGATGTATTACGGAACGAGTAAAGAGACTTGCCGGTAATGAGATTGAACTAGATATTGGGATACCGACGATCGAATCTCGGGCAAGTAACATACCGATGACAAAGGGAACAACGTATGTTGTTATGCGGTTTGACCGATAAAGATCTTCGTAGAATATGTAGGAGCCAATATGAGCATCCAGGTTCCGCTATTGGTTATTGACCGGAGACATGTCTCGGTTATGTCCACATAGTTCTCGAACCTGTAGGGTCCGCACGCTTAACGTTCGGTGACGATCGGTATTATGAGTTTATGTGTTTTGATGTACCGAAGGTAGTTCGGAGTCCCGGATGTGATCACGGACATGAAGAGGAGTCTCGAAATGGTCGAGACATAAATATTGATATATTGGATGGCTATATTCGGGCACCGGGAGTGTTCCGAGTGATTTCGGAGAAAACCGGAGTGCCGGAGGCGTTACCGGAACCCCCCGGGGAAGTATTGGGCCTTAGTGGGATTTAGGGTAGAGAGAGGGCAGCAGCCCAGGAGGTGGCGCGCCCCCTCCCATGGGGAGTCCGAATTGGACTAGGGGAGGGGGGCACGGCCCCTCTTTCCCTCTCCCTCTCCCTCTCTTTCCTTCTCCCTCCCCCCTTCCTAGTAGGACTAGGAAAGGATGAATCCTACTCCTACTAGGAGGAGGATTCCTCCTCTCCTTGGGGCGCACCAAGGTCAGCCGGCCTCCCCCTTGCTCCTTTATATACGGGGGAGGGGGCACCCATAGACACACAAGTTGATTGTTCCAAGCCGTGTGCGGTGCCCCCCTCCACCATAATCCACCTTGATCTATCGTAGCGGTGCTTAGGCGAAGCCCTGCGTTGGTAGCATCATCATCACCGTCATCACGCCGTCGTGCTGACAGCACTCTCCCTCGAAGCTCTGTTGGATCATGAGTTCGCGGGACGTCACCGAGCTGAACGTGTGCTGAACTCGGAGGTGCTGTGTGTTTGGTACTTGGATCGGTCGGATCGTGAAGACGTATGACTACATCAACCGCGTTGTCATAACGCTTCCGCTTTCGGTCTATGAGGGTACATGGACAACACTCTCCCCTCTCGTTGCTATGCATCACCATGATCTTGCGTGTGCGTAGGATTTTTTTTGAAATTACTACGTTCCCCAACAAAAAGAGCGCTACTACTACAATTGCCAGGGAGTTGCCTCCAAACTTTGTATTGCAGTAGCGCCCTTCCCGTACACGCGCTACTGCTAACTTGCCTAGCAGTAGCGCATTATGCCAGCACCCGCTACTGCTAAAGTCCCATCCCCTCTTGCGCCCAAGTTTAGTCCCATACTTCTAAGCGAACAGGGTGTTTACCACCTTAAATACGTTACTTCTCAAACCATCACAAGCACTTGGTCTTCATTGAACTCTATGTGTAGGATATGTGGCCGCAATAGGAATTTTCACTGGTTCTTAAAAACCAGGGAAGATTCCTATTGACAATTTAGATTCTACACAAAAAGATCATTGATGACTAATGTATTTTTGAATTTTTTTACATGCCTGGTCTTAGCAGTAGCGCGATTTGCAGAAGGCGCTACTGCTAAAGGCATAGAAGTAGCGCTTCTACTTCTAAACGCACTACTGCTATGGAGATTGGTAGTAGCTTTTTATCCTGTCCAGTGCTACTGCTAAGTTCAATTTTACCTTACCCCCAAAACCCTCCCCCACTCTCCCTCTCCACTCTCTCACTCCCCCGCACCCCCGCCGTCCGCCGCCGCTGCCGTTCCCCGACCATCGTCGTCGCCCGCCGCCACCGCCGCTCCTGCTCCTCCTCCATTGAGGTAATCCCTCCTCCCTACCACGCCCCTCCCTCCACCTCCGGACGCCCCCTCCTCGCTCCTCCCTCCTCCTTCGGCCGTCCCCTCCTCCTCTGACCAACCCCTGATACATCTCCAACGTATCTATAATTTTTGATTGTTCCATGCTATTATATTATCTGTTTCAGATGTTTAATGGGCTTTATTATGCACTTTTATATTATTTTTGGGACTAACCTATTAACCGAAGGCCCAGTGTAAATTGCTGTTTTTTGCCTATTTCAGTGTTTCGCGGAAAAGGAATATCAAACGGAATCCAAACGGCATGAAACCTTCGCGAGGATAGTTTTTGGAACAAACACAATCCAGGAGACTTAGAGTGGACGTCAAGGAAGCCACGAGGTGGCCACGAGGTAGGAGGGCGCGCCCAGGGGGTAGGCGCGCCCCCACCCTCGTGGGCCCCTCGTAGCTCCACCGACCTACTTCTTTCGCCTATATATATACTCATATACCCTGAAAACATCCATGAGCGCCACGTAACCCTATTTCCACCGCCGCAACCTTCTGTACCCATGAGATCCCATCTTGGGGCCTTTTTCGGCACTCCACCGGAGGGGGAATCGATCACAGAGGGCTTCTACATCAACACCATGGTCTCTCCGATGATGTGTGAGTAGTTTACCATAGACCTTCAGGTCCATAGTTATTAGCTAGATGGCTTCTTCTCTCTCTTTGGATCTCAATACAAAGTTCTCCTCGATTCTCTTGGAGATCTATTCGATGTAATACTTTTTGCGGTGTGTTTGTCGAGATCCGATGAATTGTGGGTTTATGATCAAGATTATCTATGAACAATATTTGATTCTTCTCTGAATTCTTATATGCATGATTTGATATCTTTGCAAGTCTCTTCGAATTATCAGTTTGGTTTGGCCTACTAGATTGATCTTTCTTGCAATGGGAGAAGTGCTTAGCTTTGGGTTCAACCTTGCGCTGTCCTTTCCCAGTGACAGCAGGGGCAGCAAGGCATGTATTGTATTGTTGCCATCGAGGATAAAAAGATGGGGTTTATATCATATTTCTTGAGTTTATCCCTCTACATCATGTCATCTTGCCTAATGCGTTACTCTGTTCTTATGAACTTAATACTCTAGACGCATGCTGGATAGCGGTCGATGTGTGGAGTAATAGTAGTAGATGCAGAATGTTTCGGTCTACTTGACATGGACGTGATGCCTATATACATGATCATGCCTAGATATTCTCATAACTATGATGCCTATATACATGATCATGCCTAGATATTCTCATAACTATGCGCTTTTCTATCAATTGCTCGACAGTAATTTGTTCACCCACCATAGAATTTGCTATCTTGAGAGAAGCCACTAGTGAAACCTATGGCCCCTGGGTCTATTTTCCATCATATTATTTTCCCGTCAACTAGCTATTTCTGTTGCTGTTTATTTTGCAATCTTTACTTTTCAATCTATACAACAAAAATACCAAAAATATTTATCTTATTATTTTTATCAGATCTCACTTTTGCAAGTGGCCGTGAAGGGATTGACAACCCCTTTATCGCGTTGGTTGCAAGGTTCTTGATTGTTTGTGCAGGTACTAGGGATTTGCATGTAGTCTCCTACTGGATTGATACCTTGGTTCTCAAAACCTGAGGGAAATACTTACGCTACTTTGCTGCATCACCCTTTCCTCTTCAAGGGAAAACCAACGCATGATCAAGAGGTAGCAAGAAGGATTTTTTGTGCTGTTGCCGGGGAGATTTGCACCAAGTCAAGTCAAGATTTGATCTCCCGTTAACGAGCCATTTCTGGCACCGTTGTCGAGGAGATCTACACACAAGTCAAGACATACCAAGTACCCATCACAAACTCTTATCCCTCGCATTACATTATTTTCCATTTGCCTCTCGCTTTCCTCTCCCCCACTTCACCTTTGCCGTTTTATTCGCCCTTTTTCCATTCGTCTCTTTTTCGCTTGCTTCTTGTGTGCTTGTGTGTTGGATTGTTTGTCGCGATGGCTCAAGACAATACTAAATTGTGTGAATTTTCCAATACCAACAACAATGATTTTATTAGCACTCCGATTGCTCCTATTACCGATGTTGAATCTTGTGAAATTAATGTTGCTTTGTTGAATCTTGTCATGAAAGATCAATTTTCTGGCCTTCCTAGTGAAGATGCCGCTACCCATCTAAACAACTTCGTTCATTTGTGTGATATGCAAAAGAAGAAAGATGTGGATAATAATATTGTTAAATTGAAGCTATTTCCGTTTTCGCTTAGAGATCGTGCTAAAACTTGGTTCTCTTCTTTGCCTAAAAATAGTATTGATTCATGGAATAAGTGCAAAGATGCTTTTATCTCTAAGTATTTTCCTCCCGCTAAGATCATCTCTCTTAGAAACGATATTATAAATTTTAAGCAACTTGGTCATGAGCATGTTGCACAAGCCTGGGAGAGGATGAAATTAATGATACGTAATTGCCCTACACATGGTTTGAATTTATGGATGATTATACAAAAAATTTATGTCGGATTGAATTTTGCTTCTAGAAATCTTTTAGATTCAGCCGCGGGGGGCACTTTTATGGAAATCACTTTAGGAGAAGCTACTACACTCCTAGATAATTTTATGGTTAATTATTCTCAATGGCACACCGAAAGATCTACTAGTAAAAAGGTTCATGCGATTGAAGAGATTAATCTTTTGAGTGGAAAGATGGATGAACTTATGAAATTGTTTGCTAATAAGAGTGTTTCTTCTGATCCTAATGATATGACTTTGTCCACTTTGATTGAGAATAATAACGAATCTATGGATGTGAATTTTGTTTGTAGGAACAATTTTGGTAACAACGCGTATTAGAGGAAACTTTAATTCTAGGCCGTTCCATAGTAATTCCTCTAATAATTATGGTAATTCCTACAACAACTCTGATGGAAGTTTTAATAAGATGCCGTCTGATTTTGAGACTAGTGTTAAAGAATTTATGAATTCGCAAAAGAATTTCAATGCTTTGCTTGAAGAAAAATTGCTTAAGATTGATGAGTTAGCCAGGAACGTGGATAGAATTTATCTTGATGTTGATTCTTTGAAACTTAGATCTATTCCACCTAAGCATGATATCAATGAGTCTCTCAAAGCCATGAGAATTTCCATTGATGAGTGCAAAGAAAGAACCGCTAGGATGCGTGCTAAAAAGGATTGCTTTGTGCAAGCGTGTTCTTCTAGTTTTCATGATAATAAGGATGAAAATCTAAAAATGATTGATGTGTCTCCTATTAAATCTTTGCTTTCCAATATGAATCTTGATAAATATGGGACTGGAGATAAGTCAACTTTAGTTAAAAGGCATCCCAATGATTCGGAGTTTTTAGATCTTGATTGAAAAATTGGTAAAGTGGGATTGAAGAGGTCAAAACTTTACATAGCAATGAACCCACTATTTTGCATTTCAAGAAATTTAATTATGATAATTTTTCTTTGATAGATTGTATTTCCTTGTTGCAATCCATGTTAAATTATCCTCGTGCTTTGATCAAAATAAAGCTTTTACCAAACATATCATTGATGCTTTAATGCAATCTTATGAAGAAAAGCTTGAATTAGAAGTTTCTATCCCTAGAAAACTTTATGATGAGTGGGAACCTGTTGGGGAACGTAGTAATTTCAAAAAAAATCCTACGCACACGCAAGATCATGGTGATGCATAGCAACGAGAGGGGAGAGTGTGTCCACGTACCCTCATAGACCGAAAGCGGAAGCGTTAGCACAAAGTGGTTGATGTAGTCGTACGTCTTCACGATCTGACCGATCAAGTACCGAACGCACGGCACCTCTGAGTTCTACACACGTTCAACTCGATGATGTCCCTCGAACTCTGATCCAGCCGAGCTTTGAGGGAGAGTTCCGTCAGCACGATGGCGTGGTGACGACGATGATGTTCTACCGACGCAGGGCTTCGCCTAAGCACCGCTACAATATTATCGAGGTGGACTATGGTGGAGAGGGGCCCCGCACACGGCTAAAAGATCCAAGAGATCAATTGTTGTGTCTATGGGGTGCCCCTCTCCTCTGTATATAAAGGGGGGAGGATAGGAGAGGGTCGGACAAGGGGAGAGGCATGCCCAAGGGGGGGGGGCAATCCTACTCCAAGTAGGTTTGGCCCCCCTTTCCTATTCCAAGTAGGAGAAGGGGGGAGGAGGAGGTGGAGAGAAGGAAGGAGAAGGGGGGCCGCCGCCCCTTCCCTTTCCCTATTCGGATCGGGGCAAGGGGGGCCGCGCGCCACCTCCTGGCCTCCCTCTCTCCTTTCCACTAAGGCCCATAAGGCCCAATAGCTTCCCCCCCCCCCCGGGGGGGGGGGGGGTTCCGGTAACCCCCGGTACTCCGATAAATGTCCGAAACCTCCCGGAACCATTCCGGTGTCCAAACATAGTCATCCAATATATCGATATTTACGTCTCGACCATTTCGAGACTCCTCATCATGTCCGTGATCACATCCGGGACTCCAAACTACCTTCGGTACATCAAAACACATAAACTCATAATATAACCGTCATCGAACTTTAAGCGTGCGGACCCTACGGGTTCGAGGACTATGTAGACATGACCGAGACATGTCTCCGGTCAATAACCAATAGCGGAACATGGATGCTCATATTGGCTCCCACATATTCTACGAAGATCTTTATCGGTCAAACCGCATAACAACATATGTTGTTCCCTTTGTCATCGGTATGTTACTTTCCCGAGATTCAATCGTCGGTATCTCAATACCTAGTTCAATCTCGTTACTGGCAAGTCTCTTTACTCGTTCCGTAATACATCATCCCGCAACTAACTCATTAGTTGCAATGCTTGCAAGGCTTAAGTGATGTGCATTACCGAGTGGGCCCAGAGATACCTCTCCGACAATCGGAGTGACAAATCCTAATCTCAAAATACGCCAACCCAACAAGTACCTTTGGAGACACCTGTAGAGCACCTTTATAATCACCCAGTTACGTTGTGACGTTTGGTAGCACACAAAGTGTTCCTTCGGTAAACGGGAGTTGCATAATCTCATAGTCAGAGGAACATGTATAAGTCATGAATAAAGCAATAGCAACATACTTAAACGATCAAGTGCTAAGCTAACGGAAAGGGTCAAGTCAATCACATCATTCTCCTAATGATGTGATCCTGTTAATCAAATGACACCTCTTTGTCTATGGCTAGGAAACATAACCATCTTTGATCAACGAGCTAGTCAAGTAGAGGCATACTAGTGACACTTTGTTTGTCTATGTATTCACACATGTATCATGTTTCCGATTAATACAATTCTAGCATGAATACTAAACATTTATCATGATATAAGGAAATAAATAATAACTTTATTATTCCCTCTAGGGCATATTTCCTTCAGAACCTACTATTAAAATTAAGATTAAAGATCATGAATGCTATGCTTTATGTGATTTGGGTGCTAGTGTTTCCACGATTCCAAAAACTTTGTGTGATGTGTTAGGTTTTCGTGAATTTGATGATTGTTCTTTAAACTTGCATCTTGCGGATTCTACCATTAAGAAACCTATGGGAAGGATTAATAATGTTCTTATTGTTGCAAATAGGAATTATGTGCCCGTAGATTTCATTGTTCTTGATATAGATTGCAATCCTACATGTCCTATTATTCTTGGTAGACCTTTCCTTAGAACGATTGGTGCAATTATTGATATGGAAGAAGGAAATATTAGATTCCAATTTCCATTAAGGAAAGGCATGGAACACTTTCCTAGGAAGAAAATTAAATTACCCTATGAATCTATTATGAGAGCCACTTATGGATTGCATACCAAAGATGACAATACCTAGATCTATTATTGTTTTTATGCCTAGCTAGGGGCGTTAAATGATAGCGCTTGTTGGGAGGCAACCCAATTTTATTTTTGTTCCTTGATTTTTGTTCCAGTTTAGTAATAAATAATTCATCTAGCCTCTGGTTAGATGTGGTTTTATGTTTTAATTAGTGTTTGTGCCAAGTAAAACCTACAGGATCTTCTTGGATGATAATTATTTGATCTTGCTGAAAAAGACAGAAACTTTCTGCTCACGAAAACAATTGTTAAAAATCACCAGAAAGTGATAAAAAACTGATTTCAACTGAAGTAGATCAGTAAACAAATTATTTAGGTCTTCCTATTTTGGCAGAATTTGTGAGTTACAGAAGTTTGTGTTTGATACAGATTACTACAGACTGTTCTGTTTTTGACAGAATCTGTTTTTCGTGTGTTGTTTGCTTATTTTGATGAATCTATGGCTAGTATTGGGGGGTATGAATCATAGAGAAGTTGGAAAATAGTAGCTTTAACAACAATATAAATAAAGAATGAGTTAATTACAGTACCTTAATGTGGTGGTTTGTTTTCTTGCACTAACGGAGCTCATGAGATTTTCTATTGAGTTTTGTCTTGTGATGTTTTCAAGTTTTGGGTAAAGATTTGATGGATTATGGAATAAGGAGTGGCAAGAGCCTAAGCTTGGGGATTCCCAAGGCACCCCAAGGTAAAATTCAAGGACAACCAAAAGCCTAAGCTTGGGGATGCCTCGGAAGGCATCCCCTCTTTCGTCTTCCTCTATCGGTAACTTTACTTGAGGCTATATTTTAATTCACCACATGATATGTGTTTTGCTTGGAGCGTCTTGTATGATTTGAGTCTTTGCTTTTTAGTTTACCACAATCATCCTTGCTGTACACACCTTTTGGAGAGACACACATGAATTGGAATTTATTAGAATACTCTATGTCCTTCACTTATATCTTTTGAGCTAGATA
Source organism: Triticum aestivum (assembly GCF_018294505.1). Lineage (NCBI taxonomy): Eukaryota > Viridiplantae > Streptophyta > Magnoliopsida > Poales > Poaceae > Triticum > Triticum aestivum. Next base: position 89,359,331 of record NC_057797.1, read on the forward strand.
ATTTTGCTCTAGTGCTTCACTTATATCTTTTAGAGCACGGTGGTGGTTTTATTTTATAGAAATTATTGATCTCTCATGCTTCACTTATATTATTTTGAGAGTCCTTTAGAACAACATGGTAATTTGCTTTGGCTATAAAATTAGTCCTAATATGATAGGCATCCAAGATGGGTATAATAAAAACTTTCATAATAGAGTGCATTGAATACTATGAGAAGTTTGATACTTGATGATTGTTTTGAGATATGAAGATGGTAATATTAAAGTTGTGCTAGTTGAGTAATTGTGAATTTGAGAAATACTTGTGTTGAAGTTGGCAAGTCCCGTAGCATGCATGTATGGTAACCGTTGTGTGACAAATTTGAAACATGAGGTGTTATTTGATTGTCATCCTTATGAGTGGCGGTCGGGGAGGAGCGATGGTCTTTCCCTACCAATCTATCCGCCTAGGAGCATGCGTGTAATGCTTGGTTTTGATGACTTGTAGATTTTTGCAATAAGTATGTGAGTTCTTTATGACTAATGTTGAGTTGATGGATTATACGCACTCTCACCTTTCCATCATTGCTAGCCTCTTCGGTACCGTGCATTGCCCTTTCTCACCTTGAAAGTTGGTGCAAACTTCGCCGGTGCATCCAAACCCCGTGATATTGTATGCTCTGTCACACATAAACCTCCTTATATCTTCCTCAAAACAGCCACCATACCTATCTATTATGGCATTTCCATAGCCATTCCGAGATATATTTCCATGCAACTTTCCACCGTTTCGTTTATTATGACATGTTTCATCATTGTCATATTGTCATGCATGATCATGTAGTTGACATCGTATTTGTGGCAAAGCCACCATGCATAATTTTTCATACATGTCACTCTTGATTCATTGCCCATCCCGATACACCGCCGGAGGCACTCATATAGAGTCATATTTTGTTCTAGTATTGAGTTGTAATCATTGAGTTGTAAATAAATAGAAGTGTGATTGAGGGAGTCCTGGATTAGGGGGTGTCCGGATAGCCGGACTATAACCTTTGGCCGGACTCTTGGACTATGAAGATACAAAATTGAAGACTTCGTCCCGTGTCCGAATGGGACTTTCCTTGGCGTGGAAGGCAAGCTTGGCGATACGGATATGTAGATCTCCTACCATTGTAACCGACTCTGTGTAACCCTAGCCCTCTCCGATGTCTATATAAACCGGAGAGTTTTAGTCCATAGGACGAACAACAATCATACCATAGGCTAGCTTCTAGGGTTTAGCCTCCTTGATCTCGTGGTAGATCTACTCTTGTACTACCCATATCATCAATATTAATCAAGCAGGAGTAGGGTTTTACCTCCATCGAGAGGGCCCGAACCTGGGTAAAAACATCGTGTCCCTTGTCTCCTGTTACCATCCGCCTAGACGCATAGTTCGGGACCCCCTACCCGAGATCCGCCGGTTTTGACACCAACATTGGTGCTTTCATTGAGAGTTCCTCGGTGTTGTCATCTTTAGGCCCGATGGCTCCTCCGATCATCAACAACGATGCGGTCCAGGGTGAGACTTTTCTCCCCGGACAGATCTTCGTATTCGGCGGCTTTGCAGTGCGGGCCAATTCGCTTGGCCATCTGGAGCAGATCGAAAGCTACGCCCCTGGCCATCAGGTCAGATTTGGAAGTTTGAACTACATGGCTGACATCCGCGGGGACTTGATCTTCGACGGATTCGAGCCACAGCCGAGCGTGCCGCACTATCACGATGGGCATGATTTAGCTCTGTCGCCGTACAGTGCCCTGGAGGTCGCGCCCGCATCAGCTCTGACCCTTAGTTCGGAGCCAACTGCGCCGATCGAGGACGGGTGGTTAGAGGCCACATCAGGGGCTGCAGTCTCTACGGCGATCGATCCAAACGCCATTCTTATCCTCTGCGAAGCCCGTGACTCCAGGGTGCCGGACTCTTCTCCGGACTCCGGACCCTCCGTGCCCCTGCCAATCGAATCCGATTGGGCGCCGATCATTGAATTCACCACCGCGGATATCTTTCAGCACTCGCCCTTCGGCGACATTCTGAACTCACTAAGGTCTCTTTCTTTATCAGGAGAGTCCTGGCCGGATTATGACCGGCAGGATTGGGATGCGGACAACGAAGAAATTCGATGCCCACCCACCACCCACTTCGTAGCCATTGTCGATGATTTAACCGACATGCTAGACTTCGACTCCGAAGACATCGACGGTATGGACAACGATGTAGGAGACGAACAGGAACCAGCACCTATAGGGCACTGGAAAGCCACCTCGTCATACGACGTATATATGGTGGATACACCCAAAGAAGGCGATGGCGACGGAACAGCGGGGGATGACCCCTCCAAGAAGCAACCTAAGCGCCAGCGTCAGTGGCGCCGCTCCAAGTCCTGCCAAAGAAAAAACGGTGATACCGGCACGGGAGATAATAACACCCCGGACAGTGCCGAAGACAACTCCCTCCAGCAAGACTCAAAGCAGGAGGATGGAGAAGCCAGTCCCCCTGGGAGGGCGGTAGACGGAGAGGAAGAGGACGATAATTACATGCCTCCCTCCGAAGACGAGGCAAGCCTCGGCGACGACGAGTTTGTCGTGCCTGAGGATCCCCTCAAACAAGAGCGCTTTAAACGCAGGCTTATGGCCACGACGAGCAGCCTTAAGAAAAAACAGCAGCAGCTTAGAGCTGATCAAGATTTGCTAGCCGACAGATGGACTGAAGTCCTTGCGGCCAAGGAATACGAACTCAAACGCCCCTCCAAGAGCTACCCGAAGCGCAGGTTGCTACCCCGATTAGAGGAGGAAGCACCTAAATCATCAGCGCATGATGCGGCCGACCGGACACCTCGCGGCCGTGACAGAGAGGCCTCTCGGCCCTCCACTCAAGCCGCACCCCGGTGCCGCTCAAAAAATGCCAAGGCACGGGGAAATGCGCTAGACCCGCGAGATATGTTGGAGGACAAGGCAAGGCAAACAAGATCGATCTACGGATCGCGCGGGCGTCTCACGACGCGAAACAATAACCATCACGCCGGATACAGTAAATCCGGCCAGGCCGAACACAGTAGGCAAAGCTCATTTGAGCTACGTTGTGATATAGCCCAGTACAGAGGCGCCGCACACCCACTATGCTTCACAGATGAAGTAATGGATCATCAAATCCCAGAGGGTTTCAAACCCGTAAACATTGAGTCATACAATGGCACAACAGATCCTGCGGTATGGATCAAGGATTATCTCCTTCATATCCACATGTCCCGTGGCGATGATCTACACGCCATCAAATACCTCCCACTCAAGCTTAAAGGACCAGCTCGGCATTGGCTTAACAGCTTGCCAGCAGAATCAATTGGTTGTTGGGAGGACCTGGAAGCCGCATTCCTCGACAATTTCCAGGGCACCTATGTGCGACCACCAGACGCCGATGACCTAAGCCACATAATTCAACAGCCAGAGGAATCGGCCAGACAATTCTGGACACGGTTCCTAACCAAGAAAAATCAAATCGTCGACTATCCGGACGCAGAGGCCCTAGCAGCCTTCAAGCATAACATCCGTGACGAGTGGCTAGCCTGGCACCTAGGACAGGAAAAGCCGAAATCCATGGCAGCCCTCACGACACTCATGACCCGCTTTTGCGCGGGAGAAGACAGCTGGCTAGCTCGTAGTAATAACATGACCAAGAGCCTTGGTAACTCGGATACCAAGGACAACAATGGCAGGTAGCATCGCAACAAGCACAAACGCCGCATTAACAGCAACAATACTAAAGATACGGCGGTTAATGCCGGATTCAGAGGCTCTAAACCCGGTCAGCGGAAAAAGCCATTCAAAAGAAATACTCTGGGCCCGTCCAGTTTGGACCGAATACTCGATCGCTCGTGCCAAATACATGGCACCCCCGAAAAACCAGCCAATCACACCAACAGGGATTGTTGGGTGTTCAAGCAGGCCGACAAGTTAAATGCCGAAAACAGAGACAAGGGGCTACATAGCGACGACGAGGAGGAGCCCGAGCCGCCGAACAGTAGTGGACAGAAGGGTTTCCCCCCACAAGTGCGGACGGTGAACATGATATACGCAACCCACATCCCCAAGAGGGAACGGAAGCGTGCACTCAGGGACGTGTATGCGTTGGAGCCAGTCGCCCCAAAGTTCAACCCATGGTCCTCCTGCCCGATCACTTTTGATCGAAGGGACCACCCCACTAGCATCCGCCATGGCGGATTTACCGCATTGGTTCTAGACCCAATCATTGACGGATTTCACCTCACTAGAGTCCTTATGGACGGTGGCAGCAGCCTGAACCTGCTTTATCAGGATACAGTGCGGAAAATGGGCATAGATCCCTCAAGGATTAAACCCACAAAAACGACCTTTAAAGGCGTCATACCAGGTGTAGAGGCCAACTGTACAGGCTCAGTTACACTTGAGGTGGTCTTCGGATCCCCGGATAATTTCCGAAGCGAGGAGTTAATCTTCGACATAGTCCCGTTCCATAGTGGCTATCATGCCCTGCTCAGACGAACCGCATTTGCAAAGTTCAATGCGGTGCCGCACTACGCATACCTCAAGCTCAAGATGCCAGGCCCTCGAGGAGTCATTACGGTCAATGGAAACACCGAACACTCTCTCCGAACGAGGAGCATACAGCGGCCCTCGCAGCGGAGGTACAAAGCAGCCTCTCAAGGCAATTCTCCAGTCCGGCTATTAAACGTCCGGACACCACCAAGCGCGCCCAGAGTAACCTACAGCAAGACCGCCTGGCACGTTCCAAGCAAGCGTAGCAATGCGGCCCCAACCCCAGCCCTCGCGAAATTGCGAAACCAGTACTACGCGTACATAATTACGCTCTGGAAATACCATGGGCATAGGGGGAGGGGCACGACCACGGCATGCCCAAAATGCGGCTCAACCGCACTAGGGGCTCCCGATTTTGTCATTTTTCTTTTCTTAATTTCAGGACTCCACTCTACGGAAGGCCTGTCCGGCAGTACAATCGCCGAGCACACGATGCAACAGCCAGGGAGGCAGAAAGCCACGTCGAATGTCCAGGTGGCCTCTATAACGAGCAAAATACCTGTCTTACATACCGTCTTGCAGCTCGCCCCTGGAGGGGGACATGTCAAATAGTCCCATCTCTTGCTTATCGCACTATTTGTATCATTCTGCTTCTACATCAGCCTTTTAATAAACAATGCTCATCTTCGGCTTATTATTGCATTTTCTATTTATTTCTTTTTCAATATATATGTTCAGTTATGACATTATGCACCCGTAAACTCTGGTACGGCCAATACACCAAGGGCCTGAGTACCCCACAATATGGTGTGAGAAGTCCGAACACTTTAACAAGTGCGGCACTCCGAACTTATAGCATTATATGCATCAGCTCCGAATCATGTCTTGGGTCAATAGTTGGGTTTGCCCGGCTCCTATGTTTTGGTACCTTATGTTCCGTTATATCGGCTAAGGTAGCACTAGGAGAACTACTGCGATTGTGCCCCGGTTGAGCTGGGTTCAGCACCTCAGTAGAGAAAGCTAAAACTGACCGTCATGATAGGGTGAGAGCTGGTCTCTGTTCGCGAGGTTTAGAGTCCCTAAAGACTTACGCCGTTAGAGCGAGGAGTCGGCTTTGTCCGGGCTAGGCGTGGATAGCGCCCCGAACTCGGTCTTCCGAATACTAGGGGCCTTGCCGAGATTTAAAATTATAGAATTCTATGGCTAAGTGAGAGTGTTCAAGCATTATGATCCGATTGCCTTGTTCGTTGTGCTGAGCGCCTCCCTCGAAGGACCCAAAAATGGGAAAAAGAGCGCTCAGGTTTATCCCGAACACCCCAGCACTAGTGGCTTGGGGGCCGAAGCCGACGACTCGCCATCTCTCAGATTTAATAAACGGCCGCACAGAAGGTAATATTTTAAATTCAATAAGCGTTGCATAGCACATATGAACAAGTTTTTAGCATACAGGATAACACGAGCAAGTTTACTCAGATATTACATCCACGGGACATTCATCCGCCATAAGACGGGCACCCTTCAGGACGCCCTCATAATACATCTCGGGGCGGCGATGCTCCTTGCCCTACGGTGGCCCGTCCTTCACCAGCTTCTCCGCATCCAGCTTGCCCCAGTGCACTTTAGCACGGGCAAGCGCCCTACGGGCACCCTCGATGCAGGCAGAACGCTTGATGACTTCAAGCCGTGGACAGGCATCCACCAGCCGCCTCACCAGCCCGAAGTAGCTCCCAGGCATGGCCTCCCCAGGCCACAGCTGGACTATGAGACCCTTCATGGCTTGTTCGGCCACCTTATGGAGCTCGACCAACTGCTTCAGCTGGTCGCTCAAGGGCACCGGGTGTCCGGTCTCAGCATACTGAGACCAGAACACCTTCTCCGTCAAGCTCCCCTCTTCGGCTCGATAGAAGGCGCCAGCATCTGACACGCTGCGGGGCAAATCTGCGAATGCTCCTGGAGAGCTTCGGACTCGGGTAAGTAACAAGTAATTCACTTTCACGTGCTTGCTTTGCATAAAGAATGCCTTACCCGCCGCTATCTTGTTCATCGCCTCAACTTCCTGGAGGGCTTTCCGGGCTTCGGCCTTGGCAGATTTGGCGTTCTCAAGGGCCGTCGCGAGCTCGGACTTTCGCGTCTTTGAATCAAGCTCCAAACTCTCGTGTTTTTTCACGAGAGCCTGGAGCTCTTGCTGCACCTCACCCACCTTCGCCTCATGCTTCGCCCACTCGGTGCGCTCCGTGGCCGCTTTCTTTTCAGCCTCGGACAGCGCTTGCCTAAGGGTCGCCACCTCAGTCGTGGCCCCTAGGACACCAATAGCAATCCTGTCATTTTTTGTAACTACACCTTTTATATATTTACATAAGGTATTACTTACCTTCCTTCTCCTCGAGCTGCTCCTGGCAAGGCCGATCTCTTGCTCGGACCGCTCGAGGTTCTGCTTTAACGCATCTACCTCTGCCGTTAGTGCGGCAGAGGACAGCAGCGCAGCCTGCACACCCATATTGACACACTTATATTAGACTCTTGCGAATATTATTAGATCCTCTATTCGGCTTCTCCTTGCGAACGCCAAACAGAGCATCAGGGGCTACTGTCTATGCGGTAATATTTTTACATATTTTAGATACATACCTCAAAGCCTGTTAGAAGGCTGGCACAGGCTTCAGTTAGTCTGCTCTTGGCGTACTGAACCTTCTGGATCACCGTACTCATTACAATACGGTGCTCCTCGTCGATGGAGGCGCCGTTAAGCACCTCCAGCAAATTTTCCGGTGCCTCCGGTTGGATTCAGGTCACCGGCTCGGTAGGCTTGCTCCTCTTGGAAGGAGGTTGCCTGCCGGAGTCCGGAACCGTGGAAGGTTCCGATGCGGTGTCTGGCCCAAGGCCGGACTTGGAGCCCTTGGGGGTTTTATCCCCTTTGCGCCTGGAGTCTGGGAGGTCGCCTTGTGGCGCCTCCAGGACTACCTCCCCTTGGTTTGGAACCTTTTGGGACAACACCTCGGCATCGTTCGTAGGGCGAGGGGAGGAGGCGGTCGGAAGTGAAGTGCTGTTCACATCCGACGAATCCAAGGAGCCGCTCGACGATATGTCGAGCCGGGCTTTGGGTGGACTGCATATTTATATTCGGCATAAGGAGAAGCGGTGCAATTAAAGAACACTATGAATTACTCTGGTGTCCGAATACTTACGATTTCGCCAGGGGCTTGGCCCTGAGCGGCCACTCCTCTTCGCCATCATCGGCGTTGGTGGAGTAGTCCGGAGGAAGGGTCTTCCCCCTCTTGGACCCTTCGGCCTCCCCAGTTGGGGCGGCCTTCCTTTTCTTTCCTCTCCCCGCTAGAGGGGGAGAGGCCTCTTCTTCCTCCTCCTCGTCTTCGCGGGAGGAGTGCGTCTCGGAGTCATCGGATGATGAATCCGACACCACCGGGCGCCGGGAACTCTTTCGGTTCCCGTGGCCTTCTTCGTGGCCTTCTTCTTCGGCACCACGTAAGGTGCCGGAACCAGCAGCCCCGTCAAACGGGCGTCCGCTGGGTCTTCGGGCAAAGGAGCCGGACAGTTGATTTGTCCGGCCGTCCTCTGCCAGTCCTGTCAAAGGCATGGGGGCTTAGATCCCACATAGGGTCAAACTATGAAAGACAAAATATCCTGTGAAAGGTAAAACAGCTTACTGCGCCGGCTTGACGTTGCGCGCTGAATCCGGGATCCTCGGTAGCGGATGCGGGAGCCTCGGCGCCCTTTAATAGCACCTTCCAGGCATCTTCGTACGTTGTGTCGAAGAGTCTGCTCAGAGTTCGGTGCTAGGCCAGATCGAACTCCCACAAATTGAAAGCCCGTCGTTGGCACGGGAGGATTCGGCGGATGAGCATGACCTGGATTACGTTGACGAGTTTGAGCTTCTTGCTCACCAAGTTTTGGATGCATGTTTGGAGTCCGGTCAGCTCTCCTTTTTTACCCCACGACAGGCCCATCTCTTTCCAGGAGGTGAGCCGCATAGGGGTTCCGGATCGGAACTCGAGGGTTGCGACCCATTCAGGGTCACGCGGCTCGGTGATGTAAAACCACCCCGATTGCCACCCCTTTAGGGTCTCCACGAAGGAGCCCTCGAGCCATAGGACGTTGGGCATCTTGCCCACCATGACACCTCCGCACTCCGCCTGGCAGCCGCGCACTACCTTCGGCTTGACATTAAAAGTCTTCAGCCATAAACTGAAGTGGGGTGGGATGCAGAGGAAGGCCTCGCACATGACGATAAACACCGAGATGTTGAGGATGAAGTTCGGGGCCAGGTCGTGGAAATCCAGGCCGTAGTAGAACATGAGCCCCCGGACAAATGGGTGGAGAGGGAAGCCCAGTCCGCGGAGGAAATGGGTGAGGAACACCACCCTTTCATTGGGCCTGGGGGTGGGGATGAGCTGCCCCTCGTCTGGGAGCCGGTGCGCAATGTCGTCAGACAAGTATCCGGCTTTCCTCAGCTTCTTGATGTGTCCCTCCGTGACGGAGGAGACCATCCACTTGCCTCACGCTCTGGACATGGCTGGAGAAGGTTGAGGTGGGGAATGCGGACTTGGGCGCTGGAGCTCGAGTGCGCGAAAATGGATGAGCAAAGGAGGAAGAAGGCGTGGATGAAAAAGGTGGATCCTTATCCCGTTATATGGGCGGACGAAATTATGTGCCCCCACCAGCCTGGTAAAACTCGCCTATCTCTCAAGCGCCATAATCAATGGCACGGTTGGGTTACCCACGCCCGTATTGATGAGAATCCCGGAATAAGGGGACATGATCTCTGCTTCGACAAGACGTGCCAAGGAAACCGCCTCGCTAAACGCGCTGAGGTGGGATAGTAAAACGATTCGAATAAAGGCTTTGCTGTGGTGTGATGACACGCTACAGAGTACGTCAGCAGATTAGATTTGTGAAAATGTTATTCTCTCTATGGCAGTATGTGGAACTTATTTTGCAAGAGCTGACACTATCCTTGTGTTCAAAATCTTCTATGAAGTATTCGGAGGAGGAACCCACCTTGCAATGCCGAAGACAATCTGCGCGCCGGACTCGTCGTCATTGAAGCCTGGTTCAGGGGCTACTCAGGGAGTCCTGGATTAGGGGGTGTCCGAATAGCCGGACTATAACCTTTGGCCGGACTCTTGGACTATGAAGATACAAGATTGAAGACTTCGTCCCGTGTCCGGATGGGACTTTCCTTGGCGTGGAAGGCAAGCTTGGCGATACGGATATGTAGATCTCCTACCATTGTAACCGACTCTGTGTAACCCTAGCCCTCTCCGGTGTCTATATAAACCAGAGAGTTTTAGTTCATAGGACGAACAACAATCATACCATAGGCTAGCTTCTAGGGTTTAGCCTCCTTGATCTCGTGGTAGATTTACTCTTGTACTACCCATATCATCAATATTAATCAAGCAGGAGTAGGGTTTTACCTCCATCGAGAGGGCCCGAACCTGGGTAAAATCATCGTGTCCCTTGTCTCCTGTTACCATCCGCCTAGACGCAAAGTTCGGGACCCCCTACCCGAGATCCGCCGATTTTGACACCGACAGTGATGATCATCATTAATAGAGCATTGTCCCAAAAAAGAAAAAAGAGAAAGGCCAAAAAAGGCCAAATAGAAAAAAAGAAGAAAAAAAGAAAAAGAAGGGACAATGCTACTATCCTTTTTCCACACTTGTGCTTCAAAGTAGCACCATGATCTTTATGATAGAGAGTCTCTTATTTTGTCACTTTCATATACTAGTGGGGATTTTTCATTATGGAACTTGGCTTGTATATTCCAACAATGGGCTTCCTCAAATTCCCTAGGTCTTCGTGAGCAAGCAAGTTGGATGCACACCCACTTAGTTTCTTTTGTTGAGCTTTCATACATTTATAGCTCTAGTGCATCTGTTGCATGGAAATCCCTACTCCTTGCATTGACATCAATTGATGGGCATCTCCCTAGCCCGTTGATTAGCCGCGTCAATGTGATACTTTCTCCTTTTTTGTCTTCTCGACACAACCCCCGTCATTATATTCTATTCCACCCATAGTGCTATGTCCATGGCTCACGCTCATGTATTGCGTGAAAGTTGAAAAAGTTTGAGAAATACTAAAGTATGAACAATTGCTTGGCTTGTTATCAGGGTTGTGCATGATGAGACATTTTTGTGTGACGAAAATGAAGCATGGCCTAACTATATGATTTTGTAGGGATGAGCTTTCTTTTGCCATGTTATTTTGAGAAGACATAATTGCTTAGTTAGTATGCTTGAAGTATTATTATTTTTATGTCAATATTAAACTTTTATCTTGAATCTTTAGGACCTGAACATTCATGCCACAATAAAGAAAATTACATTAAAAATTATGTTAGGTAGCATTCCACATCAAAAATTCTGTTTTTATCATTTACCTACTCGAGGACGAGCAGGAATTAAGCTTGGGGATGCTTGATACGTCTCCAACGTATCTATAATTTTTTATTGTTCCATGCTATTATATTATCTGTTTTGGATGTTTAATGGGCTTTATTATGCACTTTTATATTATTTTTGGGACTAACCTATTAACCGAAGGCCTAGTGCAAATTGCTGTTTTTCCCTATTTTAGTGTTTCACAGAAAAGGAATATCAAACGGAATCCAAACGGAATGAAACCTTCGCGAGGATCGTTTTTGGAACAAACGCAATCCAGGAGACTTGGAGTGGACGTCAAGGAAGCCACGAGGTGGCCATGAGGTAGGAGGGCACGCCCAGGAGGGTAGGCACGCCCCCACCCTCGTGGGCCCCTCGTAGCTCCACCGACCTGCTTCTTTCACCTATATATACTCATATACCCTGAAAACATCCAGGAGCACCACAGAACCTTATTTCCACCGCTACAACCTTCTGTACCTGTGAGATCCCATCTTGGGGCCTTTTCTGGCGCTCCGCCGGAGGGGGAATCAATCACGGTGGGCTTCTACATTGCTACCTCTTGAGCACTGCGTTCGATTTCCTTGAAGAGGAAAGGGTGATGCAGCAGAGTAGAGTAAGTATTTCCCTCAGTTTTTGAGAACCAATGTATCAATCCAGTAGGAGGCTACGCGCGAGTCCCTCGTACCTACACAAAACAAATAGCTCAACGCAACCAACGCGATTAGGGGTTGTCAATCCCTTCATGGTCACTTACGACAGTGAGATCTGATAGGGATGATAGATAATAATTTTGGTAATGCAAGGTAAAATAAAAGGCAAAGTAAAAAAAGCAAAGCAATAATAAAGTGATGGGAGATTGATATGATGAGAATAGACCCGGGGGCCATAGATTTCACTAGTGGCTTCTCTCAAGAGCATAAGTATTCCTACGGTGGGTGAACAAATTGCTGTTGAGCAATTGACAGAATTGAGCATAGTTATGAGAATATCTAGGTATGATCATGTATATAGGCATCACGTCCAAGACAAGTAGACCAACTCCTGCTTGGATCTACTACTATTACTCCACTCATCGACCACTATCCAGCATGCATCGAGAGTATTAAGTTCAAGAAAATAGAGTAACGCCTTAAGCAAGATGACATGATGTAGAGGGATAAATTCATGCAATATGATAAAAAAAACCCATCTTGTTATCCTCGATGGAAACAATACAATACGTGCCTTGCTGCCCCTACTGTCACTAGGAAAGGACACCGCAAGATTGAACCCAAAGCTAAGCACTTCTCCCATTGCAAGAAAAACCAATCTAGTAGGCCAAACCAAACTGATAATTCGAAGATACTTGCAAAGATAACCAATCATACATAAAAGAATTCAGAGAAGATTCAAATATTGTTCATAGATAGACTTGATCATAAACCCACAATTCATCGGTCTCAACAAACACACCGCAAAAAGAAGATTACATCGAATAGATCTCCACGAGAGAGGGGGAGAACATTGTATTGAGATCCAAAAAGAGAGAAGAAGCCATCTAGCTACCAACTATGGACCCGAAGGTCTGAGGTAAACTACTCACACTTCATCGGAAGGGCTATGATGATGATGTAGAAGCCCTCCATGGTGGATTCCCCTTCCGGCGGAGCTCCGAAACAGGCCCCAAGATGGGATCTCATGGATACAGAAAGTTGCGGCGGTGGAATTAGGTTTTTGGCTCCGTATCTGATCATTTGGGGGTACGTAGGTATATATAGGAGGAAGGAGTACGTCGGTGGAGCTTCGAGGGGCCCATGAGGCAGGGGGGCGCGCCCTAGGGGGGCGCCCTCCTCCCTCATGACCGCCTCTCTTCTTTCTTGACGGAGGGTCCAAGTCTCCTGGATCGTATTAGTTGAGAAAATCACGTTCCCAAAGGTTTCATTCCGTTTGGACTCCGTTTGATATTCCGTTTCTTCGAAACACTGAAATAGGCAAAAACAGCAATTCTGGGTTGGGCCTCCGGTCAATAGGTTAGTCCCAAAAATAGTATAAATGTGGAAAATAAAGCCCAATATAGTCCAAAACAGTAGATAATATAGCATGGAGCAATCAAAAATTATAGATACGCTGGAGACGTATCATACATCAACACCATGGTCTCTCCGATGATGTGTGAGTAGTTTACCACAGACCTTCGGGTCCATAGTTATTAGCTAGATGGCTTCTTCTCTCTCTTTGGATCTCTATACAAAGTTCTCCTCGATTCTCTTGGAGATCTATTCAATGTAATACTTTTTGCGGTGTGTTTGTCGAGATCCGATGAATTGTGGGTTTATGATCAAGATTATCTATGAAAAATATTTGATTCTTCTCTGAATTCTTATATGCATGATTTGATATCTTTGCAAGTCTCTTTGAATTATCAGTTTGGTTTGGCCTACTAGATTGATCTTTCTTGCAATGGGAGAAGTGCTTAGCTTTGGGTTCAACCTTGCGGTGTCCTTTCCCAGTGACAGCAGGGGCAGCACGGCATATATTGTATTTTTGCCATCGAGGATAAAAAGATGGGGTTTATATCATATTGCTTGAGTTTATCCCTCTACATCATGTCATCTTGCCTAATGCGTTACTCTGTTCTTATGAACTTAATACTATAGACGCATGCTGGATAGCGGTCGATGTGTGGAGTAATAGTAGTAGATGCAGAATCGTTTCGGTCTAGTTGACATGGACGTGGTGCCTATATACATGATCATGCCTAGATATTCTCATAACTATGGGCTTTTCTATCAATTGCTCGACAGTAATTTGTTCACCCACCATAGAATTTGCTATCTTGAGAGAAGCCACTAGTGAAACCTATGGCTCCCGGGTGTATTTTCCATCATATTATTTTCCCGTCAACTAGCTATTTCTGTCGCTGTTTATTTTGCAATCTTTACTTTTCAATCTATACAAAAAAATACGAAAAATATTTATCTTATTATCTTTATCAGATCTCACTTTTCCAAGTGGCCGTGAAGGGATTGACAACCCCTTTATCGCGTTGGTTGCAAGGTTCTTGATTGTTTGTGCAGGTACTAGGGATTTGCATGTAGTCTCCTATTGGATTGATACCTTGGTTCTCAAAAACTGAGGCAAATACTTACACTAATTTGCTGCATCACCCTTTCCTCTTCAAGGGAAATCCAACGCATGCTCAAGAGGTAGCAGCCCCTCGTCCCCCTCCCTCCTCCCTCCTCATCCCCCCCCCCTCCACTCCTTCTCCGGCCGCCCCCTCCTCCCTCTTCCTCCCTCCTCCTCCTCCTCCTCCTCCCTCCTCCCAACCCCCTCCTCCCTCCATCTCTCCCGAACCCTAAACTTTTTGTATATTGTTCTTGTATAATGTAGTTTTTTTACTGTTTTTTAGTATGAAAATTAATTATTTTTATTTATAGTAAGTTCTTAGTTGAACTAGTTGAATTAATAGAACTATTTTATTTTTAGTAAGAAAATTTAGGTATATGAGATTTGATGATCTAATTAAAATTTTACAATAGAAGTAGTTTATTTTTAGTAATAAAATTAATAGAACTACTTTATTTTTAGTAAGTGCTTAGTTGAACTAGTTGAATTTATGTCATTATCACTTTGTCATCAAAGAATGCTATATGAGATTTGATGATCTAATTAAAATTTTACTCGGTGGAATATGCAGGCTTTGTACGGTCGTGTCTCATTGGAGTGATCGTCATCCGAGCTACCTCTACTTCCTCTACACCAAGTCGGTGAGCTAAAAGTCTGCCTCCTCTTTATCCACTTCTCGGTGTGTTGAATAGAGTAGAACTAGGGTATTTAGTCGGTGAGCTCATGTGCGAATGCTTATGATAATTGATACGGATGGAATAGCAAGTTTAAGCATGCATCATTGTATGTGTATGAACATCTTGGATCGGTGGGAAAATCCGAGTGGCCTATGTTTTGCCGGAGTGTTGATTCATTTCCATTCCGGCAAATTTCAGGCGCTCGATATGTCCTATTTTAGCAAAGGTCATGCCGGATTTTTTCGTGAATTTAAGCATGACTTGTGCTAGAATATGTAGGAAATATCGAGTGCCCGGATTTGTGTGTTGAGTTTCTTGCTAGTTGCCTTCGATCGATTTTTAGTTAATGTTTCAACTATGAACATAGGAAATGTCTGACGGCAAAAAGGATTTCGGTATTTGCGAATACTGCAAAGACGAGCGCGGCGTTTGCGACTGAATCTTCCTAGTTGATGATAGGCGCTTCAGCATCAAGCTGGACGAGACCTTCGAAGTGGATACAGTAAGTCACAACGACAAGTCTTTTTCTGTAATTAAGCATGATTTATGCTTCATTTGCTTCAACTTATAATTTAAATTTTTTACTATTCTACTAGCGTATCCCCTGCCATGCAAGAGTTTTTGTCTTGGATAAGATAGGTTTCAGTCCTATGAAAACTATGGAGGTAAAGAGAGTTTACTTGAAGACCGAGCATGGTTATACTTTCGACGCAAAATTATACAATGCTAACACCTACACATATTTTGAATGCAAAACTTGGCGAGCACTATGCAAGGCTTATGCATTTGAGCCTGATATGGTTATCACCTTTGATATTCGTCTGGAAGATGATATTGAAGGCAATAGAGACATTTGGGTCGATGTGCAGACGCCTCCAGTTCTACCACTATGTGAGTTTCTCAACCATATTTATGTCTTGGATATTGTTTATTTTAAAAATAGTTGAAAACTAATTTCTATTGACAACTTATTTCCATTCAAGCAAACATGCATGTCCGGCGCTTGGTAGACATGACTGTCCACTGTCCCGGGGCTAAATTAAACTGTGAGGAGACATGTCATTATGTTTCATGGCTTCAGGATCTTGATGCTGTCAAGACAAATTATTTTCCTAGACTTAAAAATCTTAGTACTCAAAACGTGCGACCAATAGTGTTCGTATTGAACTACGGTCACATCTATTTAGGAAAGATGGTAAGATTTTTACTATTTGTCCATAGTGCATCTTTTTCATACATTATTTTTTAAGCTAAACTTCATTGCTAAGTATGTTACTATGGTGTTCTTCAACAGGGACTCCCGATGAATGTTGTGCCTCATTGGATCGAGACTAAAGGTCGCATGAGAATGGTTAGTTTACGGCCAAGACATCCTACATTGCACTTTAGTGCATTCAGGATTTCTCAAAGCGAGGAAGTCTTAATAGTCAAAGACTGGAGCAAAATTGTGAAGGATCGCAGAGAAGTACTAGGGGGCAGCAATCAGAAGCACAACCCACAATTAGGAGACAAGTTCATTTGCATGCTCCAATATGATGAAGCAGGAGTGCTACACATGTTTTATGCTATTTTACCTGAGAGAGAGCAGTAGAAGTGATTAGCTAGTTAGAATGAGTTTGAAGATGATGATGTGCTACACTATGACTTTGATGATTAAATAGCTAGTGTTGGTGGTAATGACTATGATGATTATTATTAGCTAGTGTTGGTGGTGATTAGATAGCTACCGTAGCTAGTGTTGGTGGTGATTAGCTAGATAGAATGAGTTTGAAGATGATGATGTGCTACACTATGACTATGATGATTAAATAGCTAGTGTTAGTGGTAATGACTATGATGATGACTAAATAGCTTGTGTTGGCTGATTAGATTCAAGTGGAGGCAACATGTGGTGCACATCGAAATTACTACTAATCCAAAATAGATCAAGTTTGGATTAGTAGTATACTTTCGACATGCACCACATGTTGCCTCCACTTGAACCTAATCCACCTTCATTTCACACATTGTTATGAACATAATGATATAACAACCTCATAATTGATATTGTACCAAAATTTGTATAATGGTGTATAAATACACTAAATAAAAAAAATGAAAAATAGAATACTAGTAGCGATGGACAGGAAACACGCTACTACTAGTTAGATTAGCAGTAGCGCCGGAATAAACACATGCTGCGGCTATATGTCTTAGCAGTAGCGTGTGTCGCACGCGCTACTGCTAAGGAATAGCTGTAGCGCCTTACTAGTAGCGCGGTGTCCCGCGCTACTAGTAGGCATTAAACCCGCGCTACTACTAGGCTTTTCCCTAGTAGTGATTATTTATAGTGATTTCAATCAATATAACACTTTGTGGAGAAATTCTAATGCATTTTCTCTTATAATATGCAAAGTTTACATAAAGAGGGAGATTACCTGCAGCTGGAATTCTGGACCTGAAAAAGCTATGTCAGACATACCTATTCTGCACATCTCCAAATGAGCTGAAATTTTACGGAGATTTATTTTGGAATATATAAAAATTATTGGAGAAAATAAGTACTAGAGGGGGCCACCCAGGTGCCCACTAAGCACCAGGGTGCGCCTACCCCCCTAGTGCGCCCTGGTGGGTAGTGGGGCCCCTGACCAGCCTCTGGTGCCCATCTTCTGGTATATAAAACCATTTTCCCTAGGAAAAAATAGGAGAGTACTTTTGGGACGGAGCGTCGCCGTCTTGAGGCAGAACTTGGGCGGGAGAACTTTTGCTCTCCGACGAAGAGATTCCGCAGGGGATACTTCCCTCCGGGAGGGGGAAATCGAAGCCATCGTCATCACCAACAACCCTCTCATCGTGGGAGGGCCAATCTTCATCAACATCTTCAACACCATCTCATCTCAAACCCTAGTTCATCTCTTGTATCCAATCTTTGTATCAAAACCTCAGATTGGTACCTCTGGGTTGCTAGTAGTGTTGATTACACCTTGTAGTTAATGCTAGTTGGTTTATTTGGTGAAAGATCATAATTTTCAGATCTATTATGCTATTCAATACCCTCTGATCTTGAGCATGAATATGTTTTGTGAGTAGTTATTTTTGTTCTTGAGGACATGGGTGAATTTGGTATTCGTTCGATATTTTGGTAATATGTATGTTGTGATTTCCTTAGTGGTGTTATGTGAACGTCAACTAGATGACACTTTACCATCTTTGGGTCTAAGGTAATGCATTGTGGATTAGTTATTAGATGATGGGTTGCTAGAGTGACAGAAGCTTAAACCCTAGTTTCTGCGCTATTCCGTAAGGGGCTGATTTGGATCCACATGTTTAATGCTATGGTTAGATTTTATCTTAATTCTTCTTTCGTAGTTGCAGATGCTTGCCTGAGGGGTTAATCATAAGTGGTAGGCTTGATCAAGCAAGAAAAACAACCAAGCACCAGTCCACCCACATATCAAATTATCAAAGTAGCAAACATGAATCAAACAAACATGGTGAAAGTGACTAGATGAAATTCCCGTGTGTCCTCAGAACGCTTTGCTTATTATAAGAGACCATTCCGACATGTCCTTTGCTACAAAAAGGATTGGGCTACCTTTCTGCACTTTGGTAACCATTACTATTAGTTGCTCGTTACAAATTACCTTGCTATCAAACTATCTGTTACCGATATTTCAGTGTCTGCAGAAAATACCTTGTTGAAAATCGCTTGTCATCCCTTCTGCTCCTCGTTGGGTTCAACACCCTTACTTATCGAAAGGACTAGGGCCCCTATACTTGTGGGTCATCATGAGGACACCGCAAGATTGAACCTACTACCAAGGACCTCTCCCACTGAAAATAAATCAATCTACTTGGCCAAAGAAGACAGATAGATCAGAAATAAATACAAGGCTATAAAAAAATGAAAAGTTCAGAAAAAAACTCACTTACTTTCAATGAATAATCTGATCATAAACCCACAATTCATCGGATCCACAAACACACTGCAAAAGGATTACATCGAATCGATCTTGAAGAGAACATTATCGAAGATCAGATAGAGAGAGCGAGAGAGAGAGAGAGAGAAAGAGAGACCTAGCTACTGCTATGGACCTGTAGGTCCTATGGAAACTACTCACACATCATCATGGAGGTAGTAAGGTTGATCAAGAAGGCCTGCGTGGTGGAAACCCCCTCCGACAGAGTCCCGAAAATGTCCTCCAGATGGGATCGCATAAGAACAGAGGGCGGTGGCGGAAGAATTGTTTCCGGACCTCTCTTGTGGGTCTCTGAATATTTGGGAATTTATAGGCCAGGATTAGCGTAAACGGAGCAATAGGGGGGGCACAAGGGTAGGGCACGCCTACCCCCTAGGCGCACCCCTGCCTTGTCGCCTCCTCATGTGTCGTTTGGACTCCCCCTGAAGCTTCTAGGGTCTCTTCTGGTCCATAAAAAATAATCAAAAAGTTTCATCGTGTTTTGACTTCATTTGGTAGGGATTTTCTGTAAAACCAATAACAAGCAGAAAACAACAACTGACACTTGGCATTGAGTTAATAGATTAGTTCATAAAAATGATATAAAGCATGTAAGATTGATAATGTAATATCATGAAGCAATCAAATATTATAGATACATTGGAGACATCTCACGTACTACCCCCACGGACGGTGCCGAACGCCACGGTACTTGGTCGACTGTGGGGCAGCCATCATACTTGAAGACAAGAGCTACGAGAGGTGGCAGCAAGGATGCGGGAGGTTGCAGTGGGTCAGCGCGATATGGCGGTGAGGGGGAGGGGTGCATCGGGGGCGGTGACGAAGGGAATGAGGTTGCGGGAGTGTTGACTGGGTTAGATTGACCGTTACAAAAACCATCTCCATCAATCTACGCTTATTAAGGAGAGAGTTCCATACAGAATAAAATGGGAGCAAACTAAAAATATGTGTGGACGAGGCGAGGAGAGAAATAACACACGCATGGAAATTATTTTTGTCTTCTGTTTGAGAATCCATGATAGGAAGGACATTAAGGTTAAGGCTAATGAGGAATTCCAGAAAGTCCATTACTGAGAAGTGGTGACCTCATCTCGTCTTGCTTGTAGGGGAGAGGAAGCCCCCGAACCACCTTTTCAAGCCAGATAGCGAGCAATCACTCGGTAAAGATATCGCCGCTCTGCCGTGAGTGCGACAGTCCCGAGTTTTAGTCCAGTGGCTTGGGTAAGGACCAAATATAGTCACTAGAGCTGCTGTTTATGGGAGTGAAAAACATATTTAATAAAGTTTTGGGTTTACGAGATGTGATTGTTGGCTCTTTTTGGCTTAAAATTCACTTTTACTTCTGAAACTTGAGTTTTAGGGGATCTGCTAGAGATGCCCTAAGGCTAAGAGCAACTCTAGCATCTACAGTCTTCAAAGCATTTTATGGAGGGCGCTTCACAAATTTGGAAGGCCATCGAGGCTACGGGCAAATGTAGAGTTGTCATACACATTCTTCATAACCCCCGCCTCCCTCACACACGCACATACCCCCTACATCGAAACAAGCCACCAGAAACAAAGCGGTATGAAATATTTTGCACGTGATTGGTTCCTTGCATAACACCCATGAAGGCTTTGGGGATCAAATTTTATCTTCCTTTTTGTGAAACACTATTCTTTATCTATACAACTTGTATGCATTGATGCACATGAAATGAGATTTTGTTTTAAACCAAGAATGGAGGATTTATTTTACTATTTTTTTAGCAAGGCATGAAAGGAGAGCCCTTTTCTCAAGGAAAAAAGCACGAGAATAATTTTGGGAGCTCCTATAGGGCGCTTTTAGTGCTGCCAACTGCTGCTGGCGCCCATGCGTGACGCCTAGTGGACCAGCCCAGCAATCTGTAGAAAAAATAGTCGCGAAGAGAAAATATTCAGCCAATAAATGGGTTACCTGGGATTCGAACTCAGCTCCGACAGCTTAAGACCTGACGCAACAAGACCGAGAATACTTTGCTGATTACAATCTGAAAACAGTGCTACTTAACAGTCGTTTTAGTACAAAACATTAACATATATTTTATACATATAAATCATTTAAAAAAATAAAAACATGAAATTGGGAAAAATCATAGTTGCTATAATAAAAGGTTCGCTTGTATAACGAAATAGTTCAAAATTTTGAAAAAGTTCATGGAATTCAAAAAAATAAATAAATGTTCACCAAAGTCTAGAAAAGTTTCATGAATTTGAAAAAAAGTTCATCAATTTTGTAGAAAATTTCACAAATTTGGAAAAAAGTTCATCGAATTTAGAAAAAGTTCATCAAATTTGAAAAAATGTTAATCGACTTGAAAAAAAGTTCATCAACTTTGGAAAAATTTCATCGCTTTGAAAAAAGTTCACGAATTCAAAAGATTCTGAAAAATGTTCATGAAAATAAAAAATTCATAAACTTGAGAAAAGTTCATGAAATAAAAAAACAGAAGAAAACCGACCAAAACAAAAAACCAAACAAGGTGGAATCTAGCACAAAAAACGATCATTGTTTAAAAAAGTACTAATTAGTGATTTCGGGCATTTCCTAAACGGCGCCTTAAGCGCCCGTTTCTTTGATTCTTGCAAACGGCGAAATCGCTAATTGAGGAGTACTCCTTGCAAATATCAGCCTGATACGTCTCCAACGCATCTATAATTTTTGATTGTTCCATGCTATTATATTATCTGTTTTGAATGTTTTATATGCATTAATATGCCATTTTATATTAATTTTGGGACTGACCTATTAACCTAGAGTCCAGTGTCAGTTTCTGTTTTTTCCATATTTTTGAGTTCCGCAGAAATGGAATACCAAACGGAGTCCAAACGTAATAAAACTTTCACGAAGACCTTGGAGTAGACGACAAGCCACAGGGGCGCGCCCTAGGGGGCACCCCTAACTTGTGGCCTACTTCAACACCCCATGACCTAATTCTTCGTCCTATATATTCACATATATTTCAAAACCCTCAGAGGCATCCACGAAAACACTTTTCCACCGCTGCAACCTTCTGTACCCGTGAGATCCCATCTTAGAACCTTTTTCGGCACTCTCTTGGAAGGGGATTCGATCACGGAGGGCTTCTACATCAACCCTATTGCCCTTCCGATGAAGCGTGAGTAGTTTATCATAAACCTACGGGTCCATAGCTAGTAGCTAGATGGCCTTTTCTCTCTCTTTGATTCTCAATACCATGTTCTCCTCGATGTTCTTGGAGATCTATCTTACGTAATCTTCTTTTGCAGTGTGTTTGTCGAGATCCGGTGAATTGTGGATTTATGATCAGCTTATCTATGAATATTATTTGAATCTTCTCTAAATTCTTATATGCATGATTTGGTATCTTTGTATTTCTCTTTGAATTATTGGTTTAGTTTGTCCAACTAGGTTGGTGTTTCTTGCAATGGGAGAGGTGCTTAGCTTTGGGTTTAGACTTGCGTGGTTTCACCCAGTGACATAGTAGGGGTAGCGTGCTATCGAGGATAACAAGATGGGTTTTCATCATATTGTTTGAGTTTATCCCGCTACATCCTGTCATTTTACTTAATGCATTACTCTGTTCTTATGAACTTAATACTCTAGATACATGCAGGAGTCGATCAATGTGTGGAGTAATAGTAGTAGATGCAGGCAGGAGTCGGTCTACTTGATACGGACGTGATGCCTATATTGCAGAATCATTGCCTTGGATATCGTCATAACTTTGCGCTTTTCTATCAATTGCTTGACAGTAATTTGTTTACCCGCCGTATTGTTTGCCTTCAAGAGAGAAGTCTCTAGTGAAACCTATGGCCCCAGGTCTATTTTCCTCATTATATTTTCAGATCTATATATTAAAAATACCAAAAATACCTTGCTGCAATTTATTTACTTTCAAGTTTTAGTAATCTTTTACATCTATCTCTATCAAATCTCACCTTTGCAAGTGACCTTTATCGCGTTGAGTGCAAGTGTTTGATTGTTTGTGTAGATGCATCTATTGGGAACTTGCGCGTTTCTCCTACTAGATTGATACTTTGTTTCTTAACTGAGGAAAATACTTATCTCTACTGTGCTGCATCACCCTTTCCTCTTCAAGGGAAAAAAATCAACGCAAGCTCAAGAAGTAGCACACCCCCACCTTCCCAGTTGGCGACAAGTGGTGTCACACTGCATGTGCGCCACTTGTCGCAGACTGGGAGTTTTTCCTTTTTTTCGTAGATTCATTTATTCAAAATATTTAACTCATAAATCATGCGTCCAAATCACGAACCGTTTTCACTGTTGGATTCCTCGCTCGAGATCTTGGAAACTTTTTTTTCGTGAATGCGCAAAGCATACGTATCATTTCATTGATAGAAGGAATAGAAAAAGTACAGTGAGTGGTACAACACATGACACGAACACAGACAAGCGTGAGCATAGTTCTTGGAGCATAGAAACAAGGGGTGCTCGGCCCGAATAGAAGAGACAACTGATGTCTACTACAGAACTTTATTCTTATAGACACGTGTTGGGACTCCAAGCGTAGACTTTTGTAGGACAGTAGCGATTTTCCCTCAAGTGGATGACCTAAGGTTTATCAATCCGTGGGAGGTGTAGGATGAAGATGTTCTCTCTCAAACAACCCTATAACCAAATAATAAAAAGTCTTTTGTGTCCCCAACACACCAAATACAATGGTAATTTGTATAGGTGCACTAGTTCGGCGAAGAGATGGTGATACAAGTGTAATATGGATAGTAAATATTGATTTTTGTAATAAGAACAATAAAAAACAGCAAGGTAGCAATTGATAAAATGGAGCACAAACGGTATTGCAATGCTTGAAAATAAGGCCTAGGGTCCATACTTCACTAATGCAATCTCTCAACAATGCTAATATAATTGGATCATATAACCATCCCTGAAAGTGCGGTGAAGAATCACTCCAAAGTTCCTATCTAGCGGAGAACATAAAAAGAAATTGTTTGTAGGGTACGAAACCACCTCGAAGATATTCTTTCCGATCGATCTATCCAAGAGTTCGTACTAAAATAACACCAAATAATTTCATATTCATAATACTCAATCCAACACAAAGAACCTCAAAGAGTGCCCCAGGATTTCTACCGGAGAAACAAAGACAATAACGTGCATCAACCCCTATGCATAGATTACCCCAATGTCACCTCAGGATTCCGCGACGTGAGTGCCAAACATATATCAAGTGAATCAATACGATACCCCATTGTCACCACGTGTATTCATAGCAAGACATACATAAAGCGTTCTCAAATCCATAAAAGTATTCAATCCGATAAAATGAAATCTCAAAGGAAAACTCAATTCATCACAACAAGATAGTGAGGGGAAAACACCATATGATCCGACTATATTAGCAAAGCCCGCGATATATCAAGATCATGCCATCTCAAGAACACGAGAGAGAGAGAGAGAGAGATTAAACACATAGATACTGGTACAAACCCTCAGCCCCGAGGGTGGACTACTCCCTCCTCATCATGGTGGCTGCCGGCATGATGAAGATGGCCATCGGTGATGATTCACGCCTCCGACAGGGTGCCGAAATGGGGTCTAGATTGGTTTCTCGTGGCTACAAAGGCTTGCAGCGGCATAACTTCTGATCTAGGGTTACCCCGAGGGTTTTTGGAATATTTGGTGATTTATAGGGTGTAGGAGGCCACCGAGGTGGGCACAACTCACCTGGGCGCGCCCTCATGGGTTGTGCCCCCCTCAGGGCACCCCCTAGGTGCTTCTCTGGCCCACTAGATGTCTGCTGGTCCAAAAAATCCACTAAAAGTTTCGCGGTGTTTGGACTGTTTGATATTGATTTCCTGCGATGTAAAAAACAAGCAAAAAACAACAACTGGCACTAGGCACTGGGTCAATAGGTTAGTCCCCAAAAAATGATATAAAGTTGCTATAAAGTGATTGTAAAACATCCAAGAATGATAATATAACATCATGAATACTTCATAAATTATAGATACGTTGGAGACGTATCAACAACACAGCTAAAACCTAACCAAGCCAAAACCAAGAGCAGCAAAACACATCGCCAAGGCCAACACCGGGGACACCGCGAGCGAGCAAGATAGCGCCTTCAAGAAGGAAGACAACGTCGAGATGCCTTCGCCATCCGGTCTGGAGGAGCCAGACCTAGGGTTTCCCCTGAGCTCAAAGAAGGGCTCAGCTGAAGACCGTGGCAGCGCCTCCAAGAAGGAAAATGACACCCGCAAACGCTGCCGCTGCCAGCACGGGCAAGCTGAGCAGGGGTTTATCCCTGGCCTGAGGCTGAGTAATCCCATAGCGGCCAATGATGGAGTTGAGGATGAGGAAGCCATCTCTAGTTGGATTGGTGGGGCTGCACCTACCGACGGAGGGTGGCACTGCCTCCGAACCCATGGACAAAGGATCGGGCCAAAGGGGGGGGGGCTTTAGGGTCTACAGGGTAAGGCCGACGGCAAGGCAAAGACCACCGCAAGGGGAAGGCGACGGCGGCCGGCAACGCCGGCAAGCTAGGACTAGAGAGACGCATATCCGAGCTCCTGTGGCCGTCGGAACATTGGTGAACCAGGCTATCTGGAAGGGACGCAACTATTGACGCCGAGGCCAAAGCCGCCCGAAGGAAACGCCGGCAAGCCTTAAACACCGGAGAACGTGGGGTCGAGGCCGCTGGGGCCAGAGCAGCATGGCAAAGAACCCATTGCGAGGCACCCCGTGCCTTCCATTACCACTGGAACCTCATCACCACCGCGCGAGAGCCGTTACCTTGAATCATGTGGGAGGAAGAACCGCCGGAGGAGGGGGGACACCTGGCGCGAGCAGGCTACGTTCACCCCCTGCAACCGGCCACATGCCCGCGCCCAACCGAAGCAGCAACGACAGGCAAGGCTGCGGTGCCGGGGAGGGGGGGCGTGGGGATGGGCACCCATGGCCGCTGCCAAGGAACACCGCATCCTCCCGCCGGACCGGCAGGAGTGGGGTCATCCGTTGTGGCTCGAGGGGGGGCGCCGGCCGAGGAATCCTGAATTCGTGCGCGGGGATGGATGGTGATGGTAAAGACGAACCAGAGCCGTGCGGCCAGGGCACGCCGGAGCCCAGCCGGACCAGCGGGAGCCAGCCGCGACGGATGGGGTCGGTCACGGGATGCGAGGGAAGGGGGGACGGGGGCGTGCGAGAGGCCAGATCTGCCCCGCCGTCGCCTTCCTGGGGCTCATCGCGACTTCGCTGGCCGACCCTCCGACGGCGGCGATGCAGGGGAGGGCGACGGAGGGAGGTGCTAGCGTCGGCGGCTAGGGTTCCCTCGTGTTTCCAGATGAGGGCGACGCGTGGGGGGGGGGGGTTCGGGGGCTTGTCTTTCTTTGCTTACTTTTCTAAAATTAGAACCCATGTTGATGGATTTTGACGAACTTTTTTTCATGAAAAAAATCAGACGAAAAAACCGAACTAGGAGCATGTTTTTTCCTTTTCTCAAAGAGGCACGACCCGTGCCTCTAGCAAAAGTACAACCGTGCTTCTTGCGGAAGTAAAACGTGCCTCTCGCGGAAGAAAAAAACAGAAAACGTATTTTCCCCCGTTTCCGAGAGGCGTGGCCATGCCTCTTGGGGAAGCAAAAGAAATAAATATAGAACATGCTTTTTTCTATTTCCGAGCGTGCCTCTAGTGGAAGAAAAAACAGAAAACACATTTTTTTACATTTTTAAGAGGCACGGCCGTGCCTCTTGCGAAAGCAAAAAAATTGTTTTTTCATGCAAAATTGTCTTGGGTCCAAAAACTAAGGAGGACGAGTGGAAAAACAAAATTCGGCCCCCCCCTCCCCCCTCCAAAAAGTTTTAAAAACCGAAACCACATGTGAATTTTTTTTAAAAAATGCGGAGAGAGCACCCAGAGCGCGACACGTGATGGCTACTGAGAGCGTGCCATTTAACGCGCTCTCAGCCTCCCGCAAGTGCTCGTTGTCAGACTCCCGAAGAACAAGTAATTTAACTTGGGCGGGCCACGGGATGTATTTCCTCGGCCCTGGCCCGCAAGCCCACCTAGTGCTGGCGACGGCGTCAGTCTCCTTGAAATACTCTGCCTCTGCCTTTGGCGCCCGAACGTAACCGTCGCAACCAACAGCTTTCGCTTCTCCCCTTTCCCCCTCGCCGGAGCTCCAAGAAACCAAGGACCCATCCTTCACTCTCCCCCTCTCCACCGCGAAGATCCCCCTGCCTCTGCTCTCCAGAGGTCCAACTCCGGCAACCGATGGACCAGTTCCTGGACGGCCACCACGTGCGGCTGCGGAGCCGCGTGCACGGCACGTACCTGCACGCCCACGGGGACGGGCATGGCGTCTCCCTCCACGGGCGCCGCTCGTCAATGAAGGCGGCTTGGGCGGTGCACATCTACCAAGGCGGCGCTGCCGATGCTCAGTACGTGCTCCTCCACAGCGCCGCCTACGGCAGCTACCTCGCCGCCACGGACGCGCCGGCGCCGCGCGGCCAACGCGGGCTCCGCGTCGAGCAGCGCAACTACGACGAGGGGGCGGAGGAGGCCATCAGGTGGGAGGCCGTCAGGTTCGGGTCCGGGGACGACGTCCTGCTCCGCCACGTCACCGGCCGCTGCCTCCGCGCCAACGGGCCCGGGAGGTATCTCCCCTGGAACAACGGCGTCAGCGTCGACGACATCGACAACGCCAGAACGAGGATGCTCTGGGTGGTCGAGCACATCTCTGCCAGGGAGGGCATGCCTCCTCTTCCACGTCCGACCGGGGTGAGTCCGCCTTCGCCATGCCCGCTTCTTGATTCTTCCAGATTACTCTCAGCGGAACCTTATTTGAGCGAATTGGGTTCTTGGTTGGCGTTAGTTTGCGTCCGAATTCAGTCTCGGATGGTCATAGATCGTGTTGATTTCAATTCTTGAATCTTGATCGCATTTGATCTCGCGGCATCATGACCCCTGGTTCTTTGCGACTCAACTGCAGCTTCCCTTACCCGGAGGACTCGCCGCCATGTTGCCGCCCCGGGTGATCATGTACGTGCGGACGAGCACCGAAGGGGCCGGCATCCGCCGCGCCGCGTTCATGTTCCATGGGAGATCGGTGTCCCGCCTGAGGAACAAGCTGGCCCGCCGGCTGCGTGACGTCATGGACGTCTCCAACCTCGCCATGTGCGTCCAAGCGGGTACTCACGGGCGGCTTACCCCACTCGTCGTCGACCTGCCCCACAGCGGCCAGGACCTCCACATCGTCGTCTTCGCGGCCGGGACGCCAGGTGAGAGGCCCTCTCCATTCCTTCAACTTCCTTTGGAAATAATTTTGACTGGTCGGTTCGGTACTGTCTGCTTGTGTTGGAAAACTGCTGCTAATCTGCTTCATTAGATAATGATAATGAGTAAGTAAAACTGGTTGAATGGAAATAACCGGTATTTGCATTCTGGCTGTTGGATTAATCAACCTATGTACAGATGCTTAGAAGGTTGTCCCAAGTTTAGTTGGTTGTCGAAGAAGAATTAATTCGTAAATCAAATGTGCCAAATTAGTTCAGTCATGCCAATTTCAGTATCATAGAGAAGATACTGATTTCTATATGATTTAGCCAATCGAAATTCACATTAGATTGTGCCTGTCTCGCTGAAGCTGTTAGTCTGAAAAACATTGTACTAAAATTGTTAGTCTGAAAAACAGTTTACTGAACTGCAGTTGATCTGCTTCAGTTAGGACTTGTGACTTGAGAATGGTTTCATTAGATAATAATGAGCAAGTGAAGAAGTTGAATGGAAATAGTCGATATTTGCATTGTGGCTGTTGGATTAATCAGCCTATGTAGTATGCACAGATGCTTAGAAGGTGATCCGAAGTTTAGTTGGTTGTCGAAGAAGAATAAATTCATGAATCAAATGTGCAAAATCAGTCCAGTCATCTCAGTTTCAGGTTCATAGAGAAGATACTGATTTCTATATATGATTTAGCCAATTGAAATTCGCACTGCACTGTGCCTGTCTCGCTGAAGTTGTTAGTCACTTAGTCTGAAAAACTGTGTACTGAAATTGTTGTTCTGAAAACACTTCACTGAAACTGCAGCTAATCTGCTTCAGTTAGGACTTGGACTTGACAATAAGTAAGCATGCAAACTGACGGCTTTAATTTGATGCTAACGTGCTTTCATTCAGATGATTCGGTTCTTCAATTTAATACAATATATGCGCTAATGGAAAACTTTGGAACCTAAAAACCTAAATAAATTCAGTCTGCTTCATAGAGAAGATAATTTCTACTGAAATTTTTTAGCCTACTGTAATTGTTTTGAATAAGACAGGGACAAAATTCAGGTTGTATCCCACAGCTGTACTACATGAAAAACAGTGTACTAAAATTGTTAGCCTGAAAAACAGTTTAGCGAAACTGCAGCTAATCTGCTTCAGTTAGAACTTGACAATTGTTTGTATTAGATATACTTCCTCCGTTCACTATTATAAGATGTTTCGGATATTTCAATATAAACACACTAAAGTTGTCTACATACATCCGAACTAGAAAAAATAGAACATCTTACAATTGTAAATGGACGGAGTAATAACTAAGTAAAAGTATGGAAACTGTTGGTTTTGATGCTAAGGTGCTTTGATTCGATATATGATTTATCCAATTAAAATCCACACTAGAATGTGCCTGTCTCGCTGAACTTGTTAGTCTGAAAAACTGTGTACTGAAATTGTTGGTCTGAAAAAGTGTGTACTGAAACTGCAGTTAATCTGCTACAGTTAGGACTTACGACTTGACAATAAGTAAGCATAGAAACTGCTGGGTTTGATGCTAATGTGCTTTGATTCAGATGATTCGGTTCTTCAATTAGTACAAAATGGCGCTAATGGAAAACTTTGGAACTTCAAAACCTAAATAAATTCAATCTACTGTAATTTTTTTAGCCTACTGTAATTGTTTCGAAGAACACATGGACAATATTCAGGTTGTATGTATTCCACAGCTGTACTACATGAAAGCAAGCTATCTTTTCTGCGCATTGCATTGCTTTGAGCTTTTTGTACATCAACTATATATCCTGTTGATCCTCTTATGAACTTGTTGCAGTAGATATGACACATCATGTCTAACTTTTTCTGCTAATTCAGTCCACATGGAGCTGCGGTACCCGGATGTCGATGGAGAGTTAGTAGAGAGATATCACCAGATACATCGCTCCGAGTCGACGATGGATGCCAGTGGCGAGCACGGCATCGCGGAGCGCGGCGGCATCATCTCTGTGACTGTGAGTAGACGTCCTGATGTTGCTGTTGGATTTCTATCGATTTGTGGGTCGTCTCTTGCTATTGCCTCTTAGATGGGATATTGGATTTCCCAGTTGACCGTATGTGAAGGGTTGAAGTATCAAATAGGGTTTTCCTTCGTTCAATTAGTTACGAGATCAATCCTTGTGTATGAACACATCTCTTAATGGTTCTCACGAGGCAATGGTTCTCTTTCTCACAGGGTTCTCTGGGAGCCGGGCCTGTGTCTACCAGCCCGACGCAATGCGCAGATCTGCCAGTGGATATTATCCAGAAGATCATCAGAAATGGCACCTTGTGTGATGTTGATCGCGTGTGCGCCTCCTTGCTCAACAGGCACTGGCGCAATAGCATAATTGGCGTGGAGGAGATGGCTGACCTGGCCAATCTGCCTTGGCTCTTTCTACCATCTTCGGCGAGCCCGTGCTTCTTCAATCCAACGAAAGCATGCCTTCACCCACTTGGAGCTCTTCCAGAGGGCATCAGGGCAGCCCGCCCGTGCGGATCTTACCCCGGAGGCTGGCTATTCTTGGACGGCGAAGCATCGGGACAAGATCATCTGCTGTACAATCTGAAGTCGGGCAAGCGGGTTACTCTTCCCAGCAGTGTCATAAACATGGAGGGGACAATAAGAGGTGAGACGTCGCTCTTGATGTGCGCTCTGTCCAGGTCTCCGTCATGCCCCGGATACGAGGTCGCCACAGTGCTCAACCAGGGACCAAGTGGTGAGCATATCATTGCCATGTGGAGCCCGCAACAAGAGCATTGGCTAGAGATCAGCAAGACACCGGAAGCGAGCATTGTGGATATCTGCTATCACCGCGGTGTGTTCCTTCTGCTGACGCGAGATGAAGGCCTAATCAAGGTGATTCGGCATGCTAACGGTTCTCGAGGGATCCAGATGTGCAATGTGGTTAGAAGTGCTGGTAGAGTAATGGATGACTTGGTTGAGAAACGGCCTCAGTATTCTCTGGACAGGCGGCTCGTAGAGTCGACGACAGGGGATCTGCTGATGCTCATCAAGATTAGCCGTCTAAACAGGACAGGCACGATCACTTTGTATAGGCTGGGAGTCAACCACGATACAGGCGAGGCTGAGTGGCTCAACTACATGTCACCTGCTGGGGGGATGGGTTCGTCCCGGTCGTACCTGACGGATACCAAGCATGAGATTCACTTTCTAGACGACGTCGGGAGGACTGTTGACTCGGAGGGCACTGGCACTATCCTCTTCAGCCGTGACGACATGGGATGCTTCCTAACGCGCACGCGTTTGTTCGGCGGAGCCTACAGGGGGGCACCCTTCGACAAGACCTCTGACTTGAACCCGCCCGTGTGGTTCCATCACTAGCAGTAGTAGACTAGTACTTCACATTGCTACTGTGCTATTTTTGGCTTTGGCCCGCTCTTGTGGTGTTGGACAGGAGATTACGGTCGTGCGCTATACAATATTTCCATTTATGAGATGCTTCTCCTATTGAAGTTTACCCTGCTCCTTTATGTGTGATCATTTATATGGGATCACTAGTAGTTTCTACTCCTAAAAGGAGAGTTTCACGATCACCACCACCACCCCTCCACGCTGGTTTCCTTATCCATCTGTTCACCTCTTCACTCTTTTCTTACAAACCAACACTGTTCTACTTTACAAAAGATCATGGGTCTAACTTTCTCAACTTACCTAAATCAATTGATCCCTCCTATCAGAACAATTTGTGTTAGAAAACAAATAACAGATTTTTAGAAAATAAATAATGAATTAAAAAAAACTAATATGTAAATCATGACCCATCGTACATCATAGGGACAAATCAAATTATGAAAGCAGCATTATGTGCCCAAATCGATAGTACATAGTACTTCCGTTCGTATGTTATGGTCACATCGATGGAAGAACTCCACGATTCTTCCTTTTGATCGAACCCCATCGTACCGGTTCTCCGGTCCAAAGCCCAACCCACCCAACACATAACCACACACGCCCTCGCCCCGTCTCCCTCCTCCAAACCCTCCTTCCGATCCCCTGTCTAATTTTCACGGAAACCTAGTCCACAATAATTTTCTTCAGAAAAGGCCACTCAACTCGATGATAAGCTTTGTGCATATCGAGCTTTATAGCACACAAGTCTTCTTTGCCTTTAATTTTTTATATTAATTAATTAAACAAAAAGGTTATTACAATCATTCATTACAACATACGTCACGCAGGGCGGTACTGTAACATCCCAAATTTTCAATTTGGAATGTTATACATTAGATCATCATTGCATATCATATTTTATTTTGCATTTTGGTTGATCCTAGAAAATTCTACGCAACTCAATGACCCACGGAGAGAGTTGGGGATTTCGTTATTTTCATATTTGAGTTTTCTCAAATTTTGAGAATAGGATCATTTGATTTTATTTATTTTATCATCAATTATTTCTATTACAAAAATATGAGAGAGGGAATAAAATGACTTTCCAAAATAAAGAAATATTGAGGATTTAATAATAAAATCAAACAAGATTTTATTTCGGAGTTTTTCGGTGTTTTATTTGAATTTAGGAAAAATGTGCGTTTTTCAAAATTGCATTTAGGGCCCAAATAAATGTTCACTTTGTCGGGCTTGATTTTAGAAGCCCAAGAAAATTTATTTCAGGATTTTTGGAGTCCGTTTAGTATTTTTTTTATTTTTCTTCCGAGCGGAATATTTAAAAAAAAAAGGGGAACCGACCTAACCGGGCCGTGTCCGGATAGGACTCTGGCCTAGCAGGCTTTAAAAGCCGGCCCAGCCCCCCGGGAAGGAGCCCTAGCCCCAGCCCCGAGCCGCC